>NC_067151.1:65656931-65761931 GCF_903995435.1 Acomys russatus
GGGCTGGGCCGGAGCGGAGGTAGCCGCCGGGTAGTTTCTCTTTCTGTCTTAACCTATGTAATGTCCGCGTTGGAAGGCGACGGCTCCGAGGTAGGACGGGTGGCGGGGCCGGCTCCCCGCCGCCCCTCACCCGGGTGCACGTGCCCGAGCCTGGCGCCCGGCTCCCCGCAGGCTCGGAGACTGGAGCCCCCAGGGGCCGGCACCTGGGGATGGGGTGGAGGGGAGTGGGGGCGCCTCGGGGTGGGATGTCGTGGGAGATGACGTAGGGTCCGCGCCGCGGCGAGGGGGGCGGAGGGGCAGCCGTGGCGAGACTCAGTAATGGGAACTTGGGCCCAGTTTTGTTTTTGTTTTGTTTAAACCTGGAAGGACCGAGTATGTTCGGATCCTTTCCCACCTCCCAGGCAAAACCAATGGCGAGGAGTCTATTAGAAAATCAGAGAACTTTGACTTGTCCTTATGGGGTGTGTTTTGGGGGGGAGGGGTGCAGTACTGGGATAAATTATAGGATTTTATTTTTCCCTTTTAACCTGGATTGCTCCACCTCTATCTCTTCCTGTAACAGTTTTTCAGATTTGGGGCACTTCAAAAGGTGGGACAAATAGAATGGAGATGTCAGAGATCTCTTTGGGTATAGAAGGGCCTGACAGAGTAACAGAATAATTCTAATTTTAGACAAGGCAAGCGGCGAGGAAACCCACTGGGGGAAGCTCGGCCTCCGTATTGCTGGGGAGGCAGGAGGACTGCTCTGGCGCCTCGAGGGGGAAGGAGCCTGGTGGCAGTGAAATCCTTATAACTTGTCTTCACTCAGTTTTTTCCCTCATGCTGGAATGGCAGAAGATAAGCCTGATGCTAAGAGCCCCAAGCCTGGGGCGAGGCCCCAAGGGGGTGCTGAGGCCGGGGAGCCTACCACTCTTCTTCAGAGGCTCCGAGGTACCATTTCGTAAGTAACTGTCTCCAAACCCGGTTCCAGACCCAGCTGTAGACCCTTTACCCCTTCAGGCAGGTGTGGTCAGAGCAGTCTGCGCTCCGCCAGCTGCTGGGTCCCTCTTCTGTCTCTAGCAATCAGACAGAGAGATGGGGAAACCTTGTGACCGCTGGCTCTCTCTCTCTCCACAGCAAGGCCGTGCAGAACAAAGTAGAGGTGATTCTGGTAAGTGCTCGTGATGGAAGAGGGCAGTACAGAGGTGGCCCTGGCTAGGGATGAGGGTGATGGTTTGTGTGGGAGAGGCAGTTGCTGCCCACCTTTGAGCACCATATTGGGTCCTTCTGGGGCCCAGTCTCCTCCCCGCTTCCCCGTGTCTCTCCCTCCGTGGCACCCCATAAGGCCCCCTGCCCAGTGAGCACACCCAAGCTCAGGTGGTTTCCTACGTCCCTTTTCATCCTGAATCCTGACTTAGAGTGAGCTGGGCTTTATGGTCACGAGCAGGTCACTCACTGGCCTCTGCTCCCTTCCGCCTCAGCAAGAAGTCCAGAAGCTGTCAGACAGCGACAAGCTGTACCTTTACCTCCAGCTGCCTTCGGGGCCCAGCGCCGGAGACAAAAGGTACTTCGGGGTAGTGTTTTAGACGTCACGGGTTCTGACTGGAATGAGTCAAAAATAGGAGATGGGCTACACAGAGAAACCCTGTCTCAAAAAAAAAAAAAAAAAAAAAAAAAAGGAGATGCATAGCTGATGTCCTTTATCAAGAAGAACGTGGGAGGCTTAGCAGGGAAGGGTGGATTTGGGCCGAGCTGATTCCATCCAGCACCGCTGAAGTAATGCCTGCCCCTTTGACTGGTCTCGCAGCTCCGAGCCGAGCATACTGAGCAATGAGGAGTACATGTATGCCTATAGGTGGATACGCAACCACCTGGAGGAGCACGTGGACACCTGTCTGCCCAAGCAGAGCGTCTATGACGCTTACCGGTACGTTAGGAAGGCGGGGCCTGGGTGAGAGGGCGCAGTGTAGACATTACCCCTCAAGTTCCTCCCGCCTTGCTAGAGTGTCACCTCGTGTAGGGTTCCCGCACTTAAGGGGCCCCTAGGAACCCTCTGAGCCCACCAGTAGCCTTCTGTGAGTATTTTCTCTTCCTATCTACCCTCCCCTCACTCAGAAAGTACTGTGAGAGCCTCGCCTGTTGCCGCCCACTCAGTACGGCCAACTTCGGTAAAATCATCAGAGAGATCTTCCCGGACATCAAAGCCCGAAGGCTTGGTGGTCGGGGCCAGTCCAAGTATCCTTGACTGAGAGATTGGGACTGGAGCAGAGGTACCGTTCTAGACGTGCCACAGAGGCTTAAAGAGGCCCAGGTTCTGGCTGCTCCTTAACTTCCACCAGATACTGCTACAGCGGCATACGGAGGAAGACTTTGGTGGCTATGCCACCGTTGCCGGGACTTGACTTAAAGGGCTCTGAAAGTGTAAGTCATGCCTCCCCACGGCCCGATCTCCCCCAGGTGGAGCACAGCGATCCGCCTGCCTCCGCCCGCCCGGCTCCTGAAGGGCTTGTTTTAAAGGCTGGGAAAACTACACTCATTTACATGGGGGTAACCTTCTGCCTTCCCTGTGGCGGGAGCACGGGAGGAAGAGAATTTGGGTTTCTGGGTCTGTTCTCGTCCTCAGTCTGGTGCCTGCTCGAGGGACAGGTACATTGTTGGTAGTCTGACTGAGCACGTCTTCCTCCACTCCAGCCAGAAATGGGCCCAGAAGTCACCCCAGCACCTCGGGATGAATTGGTAGAGGCCGCCTGCGCCCTGACTTGTGACTGGGCGGAGCGGATCCTGAAACGGTCCTTCAGTTCCATTGTCCAGGTCGCCCGCTACCTGCTGCAGCAGCATCTCATCTCTGCCCGCTCCGCACATGCTCACGTGCTGAAGGCCGGTGGGCTGGCCGGTGGGTGGACCTGCTCTGTCGTCTGAGAAGTCTAAAGCCTTCAGCCACTTCTTGCTTCCTGCCCCCCCTCCCGCCGCCCCCTGTGGGGTGGGGGGGTTGGGGGTGGACACAGATATTCACTATGTTGCAAATGATGGACTAGAACTCCTGGGCTCAACCAGGCGGCCCCTCAGCACCCCAACACTGTAACACTTCATCCCTAAAGGCCTTCCTGGGTAAAGGCATGCGCCACCAAGTCCAGCTACGGAGCTGCTTGAGATTGCTTTAAACAGGGCGTGGTGGCGCACACCTGTAATCTCAGCACTCGGGAGGCAGAGGCAGGTGGATCTCTGTGAGTTTGAGGCCAGCCTGGTCTACAAAGTGAATCTAGGACAGCCAGGGCTACACAGAGAAACCCTGTCTCAGCAGGGGGTGGGGGCAGTAAGAAGAAAAGCCGTGCTTCAACCCCTTGCCTTCCTGTCTGACCAGGCAGTTAGGCAGTCAGTGTGACTTCGCTGTATCCCTTGGTTTCCTCCCCACCCTTGCTTCACTGCCATCATTTCTGGTCCCTCTTGCAGAAGAGGATGAAAGAGCCCCTCAGGAACGGTCAAGCAAATCCAAGAACGGTGTAGAGAGCCTGGAGGGCGGAGGCCCTAAGAAGCCAGAGAAACCAGCCCAGGTAAGGCAGTCGATGCCTCTGACTTTGCTGCCTAGGGCTTGGGGTGGGGTCTTAGTGTACCCTCTGGTCAGCCAACCCTCCTACTTCTCCGTTTCTGGTGCACCAAGTTATCCCCTTTTCCTCCTGTGCTCAGTCTTTTTTTTTTTTTTTTTTTTTTTTTTTAATCATTAGTTTTTGGTTTATTTATGTGTGTGAATGTTTTGCTTGCATATATGTGTGCACCGTATGCGTGCCTGGTGTGCAAGGGGAGAAGAGGACTTAGATCCCCTGGGACTGTTAGTTACTGTAGGGAGCCACCACGCGGGTACTGGGGACCGGTACCCTCTGCAGGCACAAGCTCTGTCCGCTGAGCCATCTCCCCAGCCCCTGTAGCCACAGCCTTTGTACTTTACTGCGGCTCTGTTTGCATTTTAGCCTCCTAAAGAGCTAGACTCCCGAGCTGAGACTGACCCTCCAGGGCGTGGAGAACGGAAGAAGAGTGTGGTTGACAGTTCAGCTCCGGCAGCCAGTAAGCCACACGTTAATGCCCATGTGGCCCGGCTGCCTGTGCTGCTTCCGAGAACACCACGATCACTCATCACACCCATTCTGGCCTCTAAGCTTTCTTCAAGCACCCTGAAAGTAGCTACGTTGCCTCTGTCCACTAGGGTTGGAGGACCCCAGACAGCTGTGCCCGTCATCAACATGATCTTACCACCTGTTCCTACTTTGTCAGGTGTTGGGCCTGGGCCTGGACTTGGGCCTGGGTTTAGACCAGGGCCTGGACTTGGGTCTGGGCCCGGGCCTGGGCCTGGAGCTGGGCCTGGGCCTGGGCCTGGAGCTGGGCCTGGGCCTGGGCCTGGAGCTGGAGCTGGGTCTGGGCCTGGGGCTGGAGCTGGGGCTGGGGCTGGGCCTGGGAGAGTTCCACCTAGGGCAGTCATTGTGCCTCGAAGCACAGAGAACAGAGAACTAGGCGTAAGTGGTGACCCACGACCCCAAGACAAGGGTGTCAAAAGGACAGCTGAAGTGCCTTTGGGTGAGGCCAGCGGGCAGGACCCACCCGTTAAAGAGGTGAAACATGGTGCAGAGGACACAGTAAGTGAATCGAAAAGGAAGCGGGGACGCCCTCGGAAGAGGCCAGGTGGATGCGGAGAGAGAAATGCTACTCCCGAGAAGCCCGCAGCCATTGTGAACTCGCCACGGTTACTCTGGGAGACATGGGGCTCAAAGAGAGAAAACAACTTAGTTTCAAGATCAGAAAGACTAGGGCCAGTGGGTGGAGCTGAGCAGGAAACCCTGCTTGCTCAGGGTCACGGAGATGGTGCTTTCTCCAAAGGAAAGGGGAGTCTGAGTTCCCAGGAAGCCAAAGAAACAGAAGATAAAATTCCTCCTGTCACCTCAAAAGTGAGTGTTATCAAGGGCAGAATTCAAAAGGAGGCTCTTCAGTGGGTAAAGGGAGAGGCTGATGCTGCAACACAGGCCCACAAAGGGTTAAAGGGTCATATGCTTCAGAGTTACCTAACCCATGAGCATAAGGACCCCAAAGCAACACCCCCCTGATAGAGGGCTAGGTCTGTGGGGGAAAGTGGCCATGTTCCATGAGCTCTGCCTGCCTGCCTGGTGGAGGCCTCTCACTGTGCCTGCTCCTCGCTAACCAGCCTTCCCTAAGGGAGCCCATTGGCCTGGCTTGCATCGTGCCATGCCTCATGGCTGCCTCAATAGCTCGGCTTTAACACAACCTGTCAATTGTCAATCCTTAACGCCTTCCCACCGCCACCCCTGTGCTCTCCTGGGGCAAGTAGGGGTAGGAGAAGTATGCATGTAGGTTAGGAATACCCTAGCTTCTAATCATAGAAAACTCGACTCAAAACTCACTTAAGATAAAGGCAATCTATTGGCTAATGAGGTGGTACCATCAAGAGGCAGTCCTGGCTCCAGGGGAGGCTTGGTCTGATCGCTCGGCACGCTCCTCACTGCTGCAGGGAACACAAAACCACCTGTAGTCTGCACCACTTGACGCTGCCAGCACTCCTAGGATTGGCTTAGACCAGTATAGCTAAGCGGAAAGAAAGGGTGTCCTTGTGCTCCTAGCAAAAGCCCAAAGATTGGCCATGCCGGATTCACCAGCCTGGGTTAGGTCGGCCTTGACCAACTAGTGCGGCCAGGAAGATGTTTATGCTAATTGTTTTGTATACATCATGGACCACCTTTGAGGAAAGGGTGGAATCCGCCTTCCTGTCACAGACTCACCAGATAAAGTCTCCGGAGGATGGGACTGCTGCTGGGAAGCAGGATTTGGCTCCCCGAGCTGTGCTAGACTGCTGCCCTCCTAACCCTGAGTCTTGTACCTTCTTAACTCACTGTAGTATGGGAAGACAGAGAAGGAAGCCAGCCATTGTCTTTAGAGAGTCTCTTAATTGTCATGGACAACTCTCTCCCCTCTGTCTCACAGAGTGAGCTGCTTTTCTGTTCTGAACTTTACTCTCCCCAGTCCTGCCATTCTAGTGCCCACTTTCTGGGAGCACAGGACAGATACCCCCCGGCACTTCATTATGTTCATCCTGCACCCACCCGGTGTCAGGCTCTTGTCTAGCCAGGACTGTGGGGTTAGGATGGATCCTGTCAGTCAGGGAGCACCAGCGGGAAGGAGCCACACTCCAGGTGTGTCCTTGGGAACAGCAGGGAACCGTCCGTTCATACTGAGGACCTACTCTGTCCTTGCCACAGGATAGCTGCTTGTCAGGGAATCTTGGTTTTGTTTTTTGTTTTCTTTTTCCCCAAGAAATATGGGTTTTCTTTCAGGGAGATATCACCCATTTGTCCATTTATTTCCATGAGAGCAGATTAAAAAAAATATTTGAAAAATAAACAATATTTGATATATAAAGAAATATGTACTATAAATTATGAAATGCAATGAGTACCTATGACCCATCATTCAATTTATACATTAAAACATTAAAAATACTATTAAGTTTATATCCCCTGCCTCTTCTTAGAAGTGACAACTGTCTTTAATTTTATGCTCATTAAGCACTTGTTTATATGTATTGGCCATGTATGTATATATTCTTTAAGAATGTATTGTTCTGATTTGCTTGTATGTTGTGCTCTGTTAGTTCCTTGAAGTTTGCTTTTTTGCACTTCCTTCATTCCTAGGATCCCTCTGTGTTGTGATAGCTGTGGCTCCGCCCTCCTTCACCTGTGTGATAGTCCATCGGCCGCTCAGCCACAGCCACTCACCGCCTGAGTGACCTCTGGCTGTTCTGTGTTTTGTTGTTCCCCACAATGCTGCTATGAACATTGTTGTACATGAGTGCCTTTGTTTTTAGTAAGATTTACAGAGGGGTGTGAGACGGTCCCTAGATGGGCCTCTAGGTCTGTGTACCTCTCAGCTGGGGACTGCTGCCTCTTGTCTTACGTTATGGAAGAGTTTACACCATATTGAAATGAACTGTTCTCGAATGTTTGATAAAAGCTCACTTGTAAAGCCATTTGAGACTTGTCTCTTTGTGGGCATAACTTTTTTATTTTGCTTTGTTTTTTTTTTTTTGTTTGTTTGTTTGTTTTTTTGTTTTCTTTCAAGACAGGGCCTACTGTGTAGCTACCTGCAGTCTTACAGCTGTGTAGACCAGGCATGCCTCTGCTCCTGACGCTGGGACTAAAGGTGTGCACCACTGTGCCTGGCTCTTTGTGGGCTTAATTCTAACTCCTGGTTCACATTTTTTAACAGACTATTTGGGCTCCTGAGTCATTTTTCCACTTTAGTGTGCATTTCACATCTTTCTTTTTTCTTGTGTTCTTTTTTTGAGGCAGAATCTCACTATATATTTCTGGCTGGCCTGGAACTCACTGTGTAGATCAGGTTGGCCTCAGATTCACAGAAATCCACCTCCTTTGTCACCAGCATGCTGGGATTGAAGGTGCATGCCACCATGCTTAGCTCATCTTTTTTTTTTTTTTAAGTTTTTTTTTTTTTAATCATTTATACATTGCTCTGCTGAATGTGTGCCTGCATGTAGAGCTGCAGGCCAGAAGAGGGCACCAGATCACATTATAGATGGTTGTGAGCCACCATGTGGTTGCTGGGAACTGAACTCAGGACCTCTGGGAGAGCCGCCAGTGCTCTTAACCTCTGAGCCATCTCTCCAGCCCCCTCATCATTCTTTTCAAACATGAAGTTCATGTGCTTTGTCTTTCTTTTCATTTCTGCTGTTGTGTCATCCTTTCCCCTCTTTGATCTTTTTTTTTTTTTTTTTTAAGATTCATTTATTTATTATTTATACTGCATTCTGCCTGCATTCTGCCTGCAGGCCAGAAGAGGGCAGCAGATCCCATTATAGATGGTTGTGAGCCACTACGTGTTTGCTGGGAATTGAACTCAGGACCTTTGGAAGAGCAGGTGGCGCTCTTAACCACTGAGCCATCTCTCCAGCCCCCTCTTTGATCATTTGTACCAAACATTTTAGTTGCAAATCATCAGACGCTGCTGAGAGCTTTGTTGGTTCCCTGACTTACATCTACTTCATTAATCACCCGCATTGTTTCCTACTTCTGTAAGGTTTGATACTATGTTCCCATATAGCAGCTCGTAGTCTCTTTCTTCTTTTATTTAAAGACCGTTTGGTTTTTTGTTTTGTTTTTGTAGCCCAGGCTGCCTCAAAGTCACTGTAGCTGAAGCTCACCTTGAAATTTGATCCAGCTGCCTCTACTTTTCAAGTGCTGGGATTGCAGACACCCCGCCATGCTCCACTCACACCGTGGTGGGGTTTGAACTCAGGGCCTCATGCTTGCAGGCAGACGGTGCCAACGGAGCCGTATGCCCTGCCTCTTTGTACTGTCTGTATTTACACAGCTGCTTACACTTCCATCACCAGTTTCCCGAGTGCTGAAATCACAGGTGTGACCTGGCCGCGGGCTTTCTTATGTGTTACAGACCTCCACCCCTAGCTGGGGCTGAGGACCCTGTACGCAGTGGGCAAGCACTCAAAGCACTCAGGTACATACTGGGGCTTTTTTTGGGGGGTCGTTTTGAGATAGGGTCTGGGTATGGTATGTATCTCGGGCTGACCTTGGAAGTTCCTGTGTAGCCTAAACCAGCCCCTAACTTACGATCCTCCTGCCTCAGCTTCAGAAGTGTTGGGATTACAGGCATATGTTACATACTCAGCTATTTTAGAATTCCACTTTTCCACAACCCATGAGGTTTTCTATGCCATACAATATTTTCATTATTATTTTATTTTTAAAACATTTAAATTACCTTCGTGGCTGGAGAGTTGGCTCAGCTGTTAAGAGCACTGGCTGCTCTTCAAAGGACCCAGGTTCAAATCCCAGCAACCACATCGCAGTTCACAATTGTCTATAGTTCCAGGGGATCTGACATCCACACAGACATACATAAAGGCAGAACACCAATGTAAATAAAATAAAATAATAATAAAAAATTTTAAGCTGGGTATAGTGACGCACGCCTATAATCCCAGCACTCAGGAGGCAGAGGCAGAGGCAGGCGGATCTCTGAGTTCGAGGCCAGCCTGGTCTACAAAGCAAGTCCAGGACAGCCAGGGCTACACAGAGAAACCCTGTCTCAAAAAAAACAAAGCAAAACAAAGACCTTTTATGAGTTTGCGTGTATGTGGTGTGTATGTTTGCATGTGTGCACATACATGTAGAGAGCTAACCCTGACATTAGGTGTCTTCATGGTTCTTGCCCTACGTATCAAGGAAGAGTATCTTGTTGAACTCAGAGCTCCTGTTCTGAGCTAGGCTGGGCATCCCTGACTCTGCCTCCTACATGCTGGGAGCACAGGTTGGCCTTCATGCCCACCAAGCTTGGTAACTCCAGTCTTCACACACAAACAAGCACTTCACCCATTTTGCCACCTCCACGGCTTCCTTTATTACTTGTTTTCTGGTGTACATGGTGGGGGTGGCCAAACTTAGGACTCTGCGGATGCTCTACCACCATCTATAGCCCTAGAACTTTGGGATGTTCTGCCACCAGTCTACCTAGGGCTTTGTGAATGAATTTTCTACCACTAGCTATAACCCTAGGACTTTGCTAATGCTCCACTATTAGGTTTTAACCCTAGGACTTTGTGAATTAATGCTCTACCACTAGCTATAACCCTAGGACTTTATGAGTTATGTTTAAATTTTTATAAATTTCCAAATAGCCAGAAACTTAACATCTATCCTTTTTGATAATGATTTTTAACTTCACCATTAACGTTTAAATAATATGTCTCTGAAACAGGGTACTGTGCCTTCGTGCCTGTAATCTCAGCACTTGTGAGGCTGAGGCAGGAGGATTACAAGGTTGAGTACAGCCTGGGCTATATAGTAAGTTCCAGGCTGTCTTGGACTCTATGTGTGAGACCATTTCAGAAAACTAACCAAACAAAGCCAGGTATGGGTGCATGCCTGTAATCCCACACTCAGGAGCCAGAAGCAGGAAGGTCAGAAGGCCAGCTGCCAGTACACCTCAGCGCCCAGCTTTAAAATTTGTTGGAATTTTTATGTTTTCTGACTTAACTTCGGAATCTAACCCTGTCACGGTCCATGATACCTCCTGCCTGTGGCAGCTCATTCACTCATAGATTTTGTACTTTGGGGCTTTGAATGCATATTTTGTCAATCTACAAGAATCCTAAGGGCCTAAATTTGAGATCCTTCCCCATTGGGTTCTGCCAGGAGCCAGGGCATGCATTCAACCTAAAGACAAGCCGGCCCTTCTGAGAGCAGTTGGTGGGCTGTGGCTCGGTGGTATAGAGCACCCATCCCACGGGAGGCCCAGGGTTCAAGTGAGGGGAAGTCCAAGTTTAATCAAGAGTTGCAGTCTTTAACCAGACATGTTTTTCACTGTTCACGGTGCTGGCTTGAGTGTCTGTCCCCAGGGAACCCAGTTCTCCTACCCATTGCTCCTCTTTCATGTAGCTTTCAGGGCGATGTCATCTGGTTTTCTCCTGGAGTATTCTCCCTTACTTTCTAATGAACTCAGCCACATGCTAACCAATTATGTGATCGTTGTAACAGACCCAGAATCTTAGCTGCCCTTTGGTGAGAGAGTCTTTGTCTTATCTATGCTGTCCGAGGCGTCTGTCCTGTATGCCACTCTGGTATTTCCCCTTGTTTCTTGAAGTGTGAGGCACTTACAACGCTAGTTTGTTTAGACTCTGTCCTCAGACATTCTAGTTAGGAAGACTGACAAGAAAATAGGTCCACAGCATGGTGTTGGTTTTCCGAGTAGTAAGCCTAGAGAGCAACCGAAGCTCAAAGAAGCAACATATAGATCAGCAATCCGAGGCGACTTCCAGGAGAGCAGCAGGCGTGGGACAGTTCCAACTCACAAAGCAGAATGAGCCTGCAGGGACCAGACTCCTGGCTCCTGCTGTAAATTCAGGGACATTGGTGGGGCCAAGCAATCCAGACAGGCAGAAGGGAGAGGCTGAGCAGGCATGAACTCATTGACCCTTTGAGGTGAAGGGGTGAAAAGGAGAAGTGGGGCTGGAGAGATGGCTCAGTGGTTAAGAGCACTGCCTGCTCTTCCAAAGGACCCGGGTTCAATTCCCAGCAACCACATGGTGGCTCACACCTGTCTGTAACTCCAGTTCCAAAGGATCTGATACCTTCACACTAATGCACATAAAATAAGAGTAAATAAATAATTTTTTTTTGAAAAATAAAAGGAGAAGCAAGGTTGTGGGCTTGAGACACAGAAGTACAACATGGTAAAACCAGGAGAGAGAGAAAGTTGTCAGACTTGGTGGCACATGTCTTTGCCCACTGAACCATCCTACTAGCCTGATTTGCATGTGTTTAAAATAGCTTTATCGCCAAGAAGAGACTTGATACCCTATGAGAATATACAGGGGGAGGTAATCCCCCTCAGGAACAGTCATAGGGGAGGGGAATAATGGGAAAATGGGGGGGGGGGGAAGGAATGGGAGGATACAAGGGATGGGATAAACATTGAGATGTAACAAGAATAAATTAATAAAAAAAATGACAAAAAAAATAAAATAGCTTTATCTATCCTACTTTCAAATGAAACTTGAAGCTGGAGAGAGAGATGGCTCAGTCAATAAAGTGCCCACTGTACAATCAAGAGGGCCTGAGTTAGGTACACCTAGAGGCCAGGGCAACAGCACACCTCTGACCCCGGCGCTGGGCGCATGGGCAGACACAGGAGGACCCCAGCGCTCACTGGCTCCATGAGCACCTGGCTCAGTTCAGTCTACCCTCACAAGCATAGGACGCAAGGCATCACGCGAGACACCCCGTGTTTGCTTCTCACCTCTACCCTCACGCGCACACACCTGCACATACACCCACATGTGAGCAAGAATCGCCATGCACACACAGAATACGTGACATGAAACAAGTTACCCTTCAATGTTTGAGCAATCTTCCGTTTATTAGATAAAAGGCTAAACTAAGATTTGGGGCGAGACCTGATTAGTCCCTCTCTTAAATCTCATGTTAGCCTCCTTCCTGTCAAACCAGTCTGCGTGTCTAGTCCACAGCCTCACACATGATTCCATCATTGTTGTGGCAAGTTATTAACTTATGTAGAAATCAAGGCAAGTTCATGCTGAATTGTATTAGTGTGTATTAATGTCGTTACATTTGGGTCTTTTTTTGTTTTTTGTTTGTTTGTTTGTTTTATTTTGTTTTTCAAGACAGGGCTTCTCTGTGTAGCCCTGGCTGTCCTGGACTCTCTTTGTAGACCAGGCTGGCCTCGAACTCACAGCGATCCACCTGCCTCTGCCTCCCCAGTGCTGGGATTAAAGACATGCGCCACCACGCCTGGTTTACATTTGGGTCTTAAGTGGCCTTTGTGTGTACGTGGTGATGACAGTAGAACCCAGGGCCTCTTGTCTATGTACTTTGTTTGTCTGTGCATGTGTGTGCAAGTCATGTTGCTGACAATTCCATACATTTAGAGTGAGTTTTAGTCATTGTCACCCCCCCCCCCCCGTGTCCCCTCATCTGAATCACCTCTTCCTGTGTGGCTGCTGAGCTCAACTAGGGTTTCTGAGCAGGTGGGGATGACATTCGGATTTCAGGGGAACTTACCAGTTTTGAGACAAGGTCTTTCTGTGAACCTGGAGCTCAGTTCAGCTGGATGGGCTGGAGAGCAAGCCTCAGGGTGCACCTGTCTCCACGGCCCCAGCACTGGGGGCACAGGTGTGCCCACCATGCCCAGCTGTGCGGGGGAGGGGACTCAGGTCCCCACGCTCGCATCAGCAAGCCTTTGACTGAGCCCAGGTGTTTCTCATGTAGTTCGTCAGAAGACCAGCTTCATCTGGAAACGTGTGATTCCTTCTGAGATAAAGCTAAGCACTTTAAATAAATAGATAAATGAACAGCCTCACAGTTTGGCTTTCTTTTCTTTCTTTTTTTTAAGATAGGGTCTCACTATGTAGCTCTCTCTGTCTGACGCGGAACTTTAGACCAGGCTGGCTTCAAACTCAGTGATCTTGCCTGCCTCTGCCTACCAAGTGCACTATTACACTCAACCACAAGGGCTTTTTTTGTTTGTTTGTTGCTTTGTTTAGTTTTGGGGTTTTTTTTTCTTTTTTTCTTTTTTGTTTTGGTTTTTTGAGACAGGGTTTCTCTGTGTAGCCTTGGTTGTCCTGGACTCGCTTTGTAGACCAGATTGGCCCTGAACTCAGCAAACCACCTGCCTCTGCCTCCTGAGTGCTGGGATTACAGGCGTGGGCCACCGTGTCTGGCAATATTGTTTTCATTTATTCTTTGAGAATTTCATATAATATATTACCATAGTCTTTGCCTTGCTCAGCTCCTCCCAGGCCCTCCTACCCATGCTCACGCTCTTTCTCCCTTAAACAAGCACAGAGCACATTTGTTCGGCTGACTGCTGAGAACGGGGCCGGCCCGGCAGTGTGGTTGGATACATGTCACCCATAGAAGAAAAGGATTCTCCCTCTCCCAGCAGCTGCCATTTGATAATAGCTTCTTGGGTAAGAGTGAGACTTGGCGCCCACTCCCCACCTCCGCGCTGGCAAGCCTCTGGCTTGAGCAGGTCCCGGGCAGGCAGTTGGTCTCCCCAAGTTTACTTATGCGTCCTCGGTGGAGAACACTGTTTCTGAAGTCACTCGCCACCTCTGGCTCTAGCTCTGCCCCATCTGAGGGAAGAGATGTGGTAGAGACGGTCCACTTAGTGCTGAGCCAGCAATCTCTCCAAGAGTGGAGGGTAGGCCTGGGAATATAGCTTAGGGGTAGAACATTTGGGTAGCATGCACAAGCCTTGGGTTCAGGCCCCAATACCTGAACCCAAAAAAAAAAAGTAAAGGGAAAAGCTACCCACTATGTAAGTCAGTATACAAGTTCCTCAAAACAAATAAACAAAACCCTAAAATCCTGACAAGTGAGTTCCAGGACTTACGTAGATTCTGCCTTTGTATATATGCTACATATGGTGATGCAGTCAGCCTTTAGTCCTGGCACTTGGGAGGCAGAGGCAGGCAGATCACTGAGTCTGAGGCCAGCCCAAACACACACACACACACACACACACACACACACACACACACACACACACACACGCACATAGTTCTTACTGAGTAAAGACATGAGATTATGTTGCAGGATATTTGATCCCATTGTGAACCCCAAGACAGTGAACTGTAAAAATCTGTCTTTTGTTTGACGTGGCTCAGCCCTAACACACACCTTTAATTCAAGAACTTTCTGATTATTGTAAACAGGTGATTGTGGTGCGGCTAAGCCCTAAAAGACACCTTTAATCCAAGATTTTCCCATACTCAGGATTTAATAAAGTTAACCCTAGGTCAAGAGGCAAAGCAAGAAACCAGCTGGCAGGGATTAAAGAGTTGAGGGGTGTTTAAGACATCCTGCATAAGAAGGAGCTTGGGGCTGGAGAGATGGCTCAGTGGTTAGGAGCATTGTCTGCTCTTCCAGAGGACCTGGGTTCAGTTCCCAGCACCCGCGTGACAGGTCACAGCTGTCTGTAGCTCCAGGAGCTGACACCCTCACACGGATACACACTCAGGCTGAACACCACTGCACATAAAATAAAAATTAACAGAAGAAGAAGCTCTTTGAGCTTTGATCTAGCAAGCTCTTTAGCTTTAGCATTTGGGCTTTTTCCTCTGAGATAGAAGTTGAGTAAGAAGGTCAGCTAGGTGCTTTCTCAGCCTCTCAGAGCTAGCAGGGTTTTTCTCACGCCAGTATCTGGCTCCTGAGTCTTTATTGGTAAAATCAAGCTGCTAGGATTTTACATATATATATATATATATATATATATATATATATATATATATATATATATATATATATATCAGATATTTGTTTACTGTGAAGATGCTGAATGCCTGGCATAGCTTTATCACTCACCACAGGCGTTTATTTTCATCCTCTGTGTGTTTGTGTGCGTGCATGTGTACAGGTGCTCATGGATGCAAGAAAAGGGTGTCAGATTCCCCTGTTCTGAGCCTTCTGACACCTAAAGTCAGATCTAGGAACTGAACTCTGGTTCTCTACAGGAACAGCAAGTACTCTGAAACACGGAGCCATCTCTCCTTGCCATATGATGTTTTTATTATCATTTTGTGTATATGCATGCAGTGCTTGTCTGTGTGCTGTGAACAGTGCGCATGCCTGTTGCCTGCAGGGGCCAGAAGGCATGGAATCCTTTGGAACGTGTGAACTCACATGTGGGGCTGGGAATTGAACCCAGGTCCTTTGGAAGAGCAGCCAGTGCTCTTAACTGCTTAGTCCTCTCTCTAGCTCCACCATATGATTTTGAATATTTATTTAGTCTAGTTTTCTCTTTTTCTTTTTTCTTTTTTTGTTTTCGAGACAGGGTTTCTCTGTGTAGCCTTGGCTGTCTTGGACTGGCTTTGTTGACCAGGATGGCCTTGAACTCACAGTGATCCACCTGCTTCTGCCTCCTGAGTGTTGGGATAAAAGGTGTGCACCACCATGCCTGGCTCTAGTTTTTCAAAGTTTATACTTCAACCCATTACTGGATTGTGAAATCATTTAAGCAGAATACAAAACATTGTTTTTAAAAGGAAAATAAAATAAGCCCCAAACTATGAGAGCATTGCACACACATTTAGGTATTAGTTATGTGACTCTAATTTCAGGTTAGGTGTGCTCATATGTTTTTCAGCAATCAAAGTATAAAATGCATTGGCTTTTGTTCTTTTTTATTTATTTTTTTAACATATACATTTATTTTATTACACATGAATAAAACAAACTACATACGGCAGAGAGAACCATGTGACAATCAGGAGTTATATAAATGTTACATTCATAGTGCTTTGGCTATTTGCATTTGTCAGACTTGAAGTAAACATCTTCCCTGTCTTGTTGGGTCTAAATTCCTGAATGACATTCAGTATCTGTCCTATCTCATCTCTATTGACTTAGCTCCTTTATCTTGATCTAAAGCGATCTTACCCCCTAACCAACTAAACTTCATTGTAAAACTAAGCTATCTGGTCTTCAACCCCCCTCAGAGACTTGAGAAGGAATAAAACTTAGATGCCTGAGTGATTTCTTTTCTTTTCAAGACAGGGTTTCTCTGTGTAGCCTTGACTGTCCTGGACTCACTTTGTAGACCAGGCTGGCCTCGAACTCACCGCGATCTGTTTTGTTTGTTTGTTTGTTTGTTTTGGGGGGTTTGTTTTGGTTTTTGGTTTTTGGAGACAGAGTTTCTCTGTGTAGCCTTGACTGTCCTAAACTCACTTTATAGACTAAGTTTGCCTCAAACTCACAGAGCTCCGTCTGCCTCTGCATCCCTGAGTAGTGGGATTACAGGCATGTGCCACCACACCTGGCTTGCATTGGCTTTTTAAAAAAATATAAAAAAAAAAAGATTTATTTATTTATTATACATTCAGTATTCTGCCTGCATGTACACCTGAACTCCGGAAGAGGGCACCAGATCTCATTGTGGATGGTTGTGAGCTACCATGTGGTTGCTGGGAATTGAACTCATGACCTCTGAAAGAGCAGTCAGTGTTGTTAACTACTGAGCCATCTCTCCAGCCCTTAAAAGAGTACACAGAGAAACCCTGTCTCGAAAAACCAAAAAGAAAAAGATTTTTAAAAATGTGTCAGAGGGTTTGCCTGCTTGTGTTATATGTGCCATGTGTGTGCAGTACCCAAAGCGGCCAATAGAGGGCATCAGTTCACCTGCCACTAGAGTCATAGGTGGTTGTGTGCCACGATGGGTCCTTTATAAGAGCATTGAGTGCTCTAAACCACTCAGCCATCTCTCCATCTCCAGAATGCACATTTAAAAAGCCAGGTGCTGGGCTGGAGTGATGGCTCAGCCATTAAAGGCT
This sequence comes from Acomys russatus, assembly GCF_903995435.1. Classification (NCBI taxonomy): domain Eukaryota; kingdom Metazoa; phylum Chordata; class Mammalia; order Rodentia; family Muridae; genus Acomys; species Acomys russatus. Next base: position 65,673,790 of record NC_067151.1, read on the forward strand.
AGGCTCACAACCAAAAAAGCCAGGGCAAGCAAAGACAAGAGGACCCTGGTGCTTGCTGGCCAGCAGCACAGCCTATTTAGTGAGGTCCACGTGAGAGTATTGTCTCAAAAATAAATAAATAAATAAATAAATAAATACCAAAGTAGATGGTACTTGAGAGAGCACTACCAAAAACTGTCCTCTGGCCTCCACAAGTGCTTGTGTGCCTGCACCACAAACACATGCAGCGGTACACACACACACACACACACACACACACACACACGAACACACAAAAATGTTCAGCAGTGAGGAATTTTTAAAGAATAGTACAGATATGCTTCAATGGTGAGTGTACTTCTCATGGTTTTATTATTTGAAAATTAGAATTATAAATAGCTTAGTATGCTTTTAACGGTTTTATGATTTGACACTTGAGACTGTGGAGAAGGCAAGCGATCTTCTTGTAATTCCAGCACTCAGGAGGCTGAGGTAGGAGGACCTCAGGTTTGAGGCCAGGCTAGGTCACATAGCGAGATGCTGTTTTGTTTGAGCAGGGTGTCTTTATGTTAACTCTGCCTATCCTGGAACTCACTTTGTAGACCAGGCTGGCCTTGAACGCACAAAGATCTGCCTGCCTCTGCTGAGAGGCCAACATGACCAGCCAAAATCCTGGGATTTTTTCGGTTTTTGGTCTTTCAAAACAAAACAAAGTAGGACTAAGACTTAAAAATAAAGGCAAAGAGCCAGGCATGGTAGCGCACGCTTTTAATCTCAGCACTCAGGGAGGCAGAGGCAGGCGGACTGCTGTCAGTTCAGGTCTGGTCTGCAGAGTGTGTCCAGGCCAGCCAGGGCATTTATAAGTAGCCTTCATCTCCCAACAAATACGAACTTGGTTTGTGCTACTTTTGTGCCCGCTGCAGGTTTTATACAGGCATTCCAATCTCTAGCTCTAAAAAGTAAAGACATTTATTTCATCGGTATGAATGTTTTGCCTCCGTGTGTGTATGTATCCGGTGCCCACAGAGGACAGAAGAGGGCGTTGGGCCACCTGGAAGTGGTGGTGTGGGTGGCTGTGAGCCATCATGTGGGTGCTGAGGATTGAACCTGGGTCCTCTTGCAAGAGTGACAAGTGCTAAACCACCGAACCATCTCTTCAGCACCTGTAAGCTACAGCTCTACCTCTCGGTTAAATACTGAAGTAGGGACTTTCTTCATTTGTCCCTTGTATCAATGTCCCAGTGACAGACAGGTGGTGCTGTAGTGGGAACCTGTCCCTTTCTTGATCTTCCCCCAAACCTTGGAAAATGTTATTATTACATCAGACATTATTGTTACTATATCGTTACAACAATATTGTCAATATTACTATACAGAAGCTGAGGTTGAGTCTAGCGTGGGGACAAAAGTGGATGCATCCGTAGCTCCTCCACAGGCCAATGGCTGGAGCCCAGAAGCATCGCAGCAGCCTGAGGAAAACAGACTCTGTCTCCAAAGGGGAAAAATGGAGGATGGGGGGGAGGAAGCTATAGAGGAAAGAGAAGACAAGACAGAAACAATGACCTCAAGTCAGCTGCTAAGTGCAATGAAGCGGCGTCCAAGAGCTAGGCTCAACCAGCTCCCAGCACAGTGTTACGGTCCTACCCCTACAAGGGGCCCAAGATACTAAGGAAAGTCCCAGGAAAAGCACTGGGGGGAGGGGGGGTTCTGATGAAGGAGGGGGCTTTCCGTGGTATTAGCCTGGGCTGGAGAGGTGGCTTAGCAGTTAAGAGCACTGACAGCTCTTCTAGATGACCCAGGTTCAAATCCCAGCACCCACATGGCAGCTCACACCTGTCTGTAACTCCATGATCTGATGACTTCCCTCAGACGCAAAACACCAATGTACATTAAATAGAAATGGTGTTTTTTAAATTAACGAACAAATAAATAATACAAAGTCAACAGTAGACACCTCTCTATGAGGGCTGCTTATGAGTCTAGTGTTTGCTTGGTTTGTAAAAAGGAATCCATCTTCCAAAAGCGTTTGTCACCCCACTCACCTCTCCTGGCCTGATTTGTCCAGCCTGTTTGAGGTCTAGACGCCAAAAGCACCAAGTTGCGGTGACCTCGGAGGCAGAACCTGGGCCCAGAGTGCTGCTGCTAACGGCGACAGACTGAGGCGGTTGGACTGCGTCATTCCTGAAGCTACAGGGGCCTACTCGGCATCATCCTTAGAGATGAGTAGGAAAAGGAAAGTGAAGGTGACTGTCCTATCTTCCTCCCTTCTTTCTCGTGTTTTCTGGCCCTCCAGCACGGGTTCCACCGGCTGACTTCCGAAGGGAATCCTGTAGGGTAGGAGAGGGAGAAAGAGCTACGGATGCCAATTTCAGAACTCAGTGGTTTATGCAAATTACTCGTTTACATATAATTTGCATGTTGATCTACTTGTGGAAGTACATCAAATACCAGTCCATCCACATGCCGCCGCCACTGATCCAGCCTACGGTACTTCCCTCTCGGCTTCCTTAGAAAAGCCTGCCTCCTTGGTCCGCCCTCAAACGCTGAGCCCTCCTTCCACGGCTAAGCTCCTCCCTGCTTCCCACCCCCACCCCGCCCCTTCCCTAGCTTCCAAAAGCCCTTTCCCCGCCCCCTTTTTATTTTTGAACAGGCGTGACTCGGGCAGCTCACCCGACTCGGATTACTAAGGGCCTCGGCAGTGTCCTGAACACTCCGGGAAGCAGGAAAGCAAACCCCGGGGAGAAAGTCTCGGGCCCGGGAGACTCGTGCATCGAAAACCCGCCGAGGAATTGTTATTTTGGGGTCCTGCTTGCGGGGCGGGGGGCGGGGGGGGGCGGTCCTGGTCCAACTTGAGGCAGCTCGAAGGCCCCTTCAGGCGGCGCCGCGGGCAGCCCCGCAGCCGGGGCCTGGTGCAGCCGCCGCGGCCGCTGTCAGGGAAGCGCAGGCGGCCAATGGAACCCGGGAGCGGCCGCTGCTGCTGAGGCGGCGGTGTCGGCAGCCCGGCCCCGACCGCCTGCACCCCCTCCGCGAGGGTCCCCCGGAGGTAAGCGGCTCCTCCCCCATGAGTCGCCTTTGCCTGTGTGTTGGGGGGAGGGGGTAGGGGGGTCCTTCTGCCATCCTGTCTCGCACAGCTTACCGCGACCTGGGTTCGACTACAAAACTGCCCTCTCCTGGTGGCAGCTGCACCCTGGGGTCCCCTTCACCCCTTCCCCTCGGGCCCCCGGCTCGTCGTCCTGCTTTCTGGCTTCCTCTTCTGTTTAGCCCCTCCCTCTGCCCCGTGGATTCCACCTCCCCCCACCACCACCCGCACACAGACTCCTTCACCCCTTGCTGCCTCCGTCCCTTAACTCTGTAGGTCGTGAGCACCGAGTTCTCATTTCCCTCAGCTGAAGATTGTATCCCTCTCTTCTACGTGGAGCCCATTACCGCAGCCCGCTCCCTCGGCTGCTGGCTTCCAAGAATTGCCTGTTCCCTGCTCCTGAAAGGCTCTCAGACTGTTGTCATCACACCCAAGATACCATCCACTTAACCCTGGTCCTCAACCCCTCTCTGAGATGCCTGATGATACCTGGCGCTGTCTTTGGCTTTCCTTTCCCCTTTCAATCTCCGGTGCTCCAGAGGGCCTCCTATAGGAGAAAAGATCGGACGCGAACACCCCTACGGAGTATTGATTTCCAACTTTTGGGTTGGTTTTTTGTTTTGTTTTGTTTTGGCTTGGTTTTTCGAGACAGGGAGTTTCTCTGTGTAGCCTTGGCTGCCCTGGAGCTCACACTGTAGACCAGGATGGCCTCGAACTCAGACATCTGCCTGCTTCTGCCTGAGTGCCCGGATTAAAGGCACGCACCACCACACCCGACTGATTTCCAACTTTTTTTTTTTTTGTTTGTTTGTTTTGGTTTTTGTTTTTTGAGACAGGGTTTCTCTGTGTAGCCTTGGCTGTCCTAGACTTGCTTTGTACACCAGGCTGGCCTCGAACTCACAGCGATCCACCTGCCTCTGCCTCCCGAGTGCTGGGATTAATGGGATTAAAGGCGTTCGCCACCACTGCCCAGCTGATTTCTAACTTTTGACACCTCTCTTTCCTGGGTTTTGCTATCTTTGTCTCATCATTTCTATTTTCCCTGTGGTCCTTAAGTATTCGCTATCACCTAAACCTTGAACTCAGAAAAAAATGTGTTGGGAGGAGGGGGAGCCTCTGCCTGCCTTGGGCTTTTTTTTTTTTTTTTTTGACACATATGTGTTTCTGAAGGATGGAGCATCTCTGTTTAGTTGGCTACTTAGGAGAGATGAGGGGGTCTGCATGGCAACTGAATGTGGCTGTGAGAAATCTGGCTGTAGATGATTTGTTTGGGGACTTTGTTAGGTCACAGGATAGTATCTCCTTCTCCTGCCTTACTGACTGAAGCTTAGTGGCCTGGTGTTGGTTAGTTTCATGAGCAGCTGGACCTGCGATGAAGCTGGGGTGGGTGGGTGACCAGGAAAAGGAGCATAACGCCAAGACCCTTGATTCAGCCTGTAGCCTCCTTACTTGAACTCTGGGGTGATCTTTTGAGAAAAATGGCCCATTCTGTAAGCACCAGTGTAATAGGCTACTACTGGGATGTCTGTTGAGGGGAAAGTTATACTTTTTTTTTTTTTTTTTTTAATTCATAAAACACTGCAGGTTCTCAGGCAACAGGTATTTATTGTTAGTAGTTTTGTCATCTGAGAATTTCCCTTTATTTTGATATTTTTATTTCTCTGGTCTCTGGCCATGAGTGTAAAGACTGCCTTTCACTCTGCTTTTTTTCTCTTCCACCACATTAAGTGCCGTGCCGCCTGTGCTTTTCTGTGTGTACCTGATTCTGTGATCAGAAGAGTGTGTCTATAGAAGAGCCGAGCTGGGACTTCACAGCCTCTCCCTCAGCCTGAGGTAGTGAAGAAGGCAACTCCATTCATTTTCCAACTCTAGGCCTGTTCAGTTTTGAAAATAGTTACACCATCTTGGCCCACTTCTCTGTACCCTGAAGTTACTCAGAGTGCAGTCTCCTAGTGATCCCCATTTACGGGAGAATATTTGCCTCCTTAGAATCACCCTCAACCAAAAACCCTGCCCTTGCGTTGTTCCCTTGCCTCCCATCTGGTTCCGCACTGCAGGAGGACATGTTTGCTGTACGCTCTCTAATACAGCAAACTGAGCTGCTGTGGTTTGGGGAAGAGATCGGGAGGATCTTTTCAATAATTGGCATGGGACAAGAGAGGGCCTAGTCGGCCTGGCGGGGTGGCGCGCGCCTATAACCCCAGCACTCGGGAGGCAGAGGCAGGCGGAGCTCTGTGAGTTTGAGGCCAGCCTGGTCTACAAAGGGAGATCCAAGCCGGGCGTGGTGGCGCACGCCTTTAATCCCAGCACTCGGGAGGCAGAGGCAGGCGGATCGCTGTGAGTTCGAGGCCAGCCTGGTCTACAAAGCGAGTCCATAATGGCCAAGGCTACACAGAGAAACCCTGTCTCGAAAAACCAAAAAAAAAAAAAAAAAAAAAAAAAAAAAAAAACAAAGGGAGATCCAAGGCAGCCAGGGCTACACAGAGAAACCCTGTCTCAAAAAACGAGAGAGAGAGAAAGAGAGAGAGAGAACCTAGTCTAAGCACATTTGCGACTTGACCAAGGAGGACTGGTTCAGAGAGAGGTGAGCAGTACAGGTTGCTGTCTTTGCCAGCTGTCAGTCTCAGCAGCGGCTCCTGGAGCAGGCTTGGGCTGTCTGGCTGGAATCTGCTTATACTTGCTTCATGGCCTTGCACAGAGTTCTCAGCTTGATCAATATTGACCTAACTACTGTGAGACCACTGCCCTTCCCCGTTCCCTTGCTGCTCTAGCTGAGAATGCCCTCTTCCCTGATGCCACCGTCCTTTGAGACCGTAGGCAAGCATACTTGTTTCCTGGTGGGGCTTGAGCTTGCTGGACTGCTCCGTCCAGAGTTTCCACAGGGAAAGATGGAGAAATTGTTCTCTACCAGTTAGGAGAAGGGGAGATGAGTTCTTAAAGCTTTCTGATGAGCCTTAAGACATGGAAAGGAATTTATTTTTTAAGAAAATTTTCATTTTGTGTATGGCTTTTTTGCTTGCCTGTAAGTGCATGTACCACATATGTGACTGTTGTCTCCAGAGGCCAGAAAAGCATGTCTGTTCCCTGGAACTGGGGTTAAAGATGGTTGTGAGCCACCACGTACATAGCTGTTGAACCATCTCTCCAGCCCCAGCAAGGAACTTTTTTAAAAAAAATTAAATTATTTATTTGTTATGTTATGTACATTGGTGTTTTGACTGCATGCATGTCTGTGTGACGGTGTCAGATCCCCTGGAACAGGAGTTACAGTTATGAGCTTCCATGTGAGTGCTGGGAACTGAACCCGCGTCCTCTAGAAGAGCAGCCAGTGCTCTTAATTGCTGAGCCATCTCTCCAGCCTGGAACTACTACTACTGCTTCTTCTTCTTCTTCTTCTTCTTCTTTTTTTTTTTTTTTTTTTTTTTTTTTTTTTTTTTTTTTTTTTTTTTGGTTTTTCAAGACAGTCTCTTTGTGTAGCCGTGGCTGTCCTGGACTCACTCGGTAAACCAGGCTGGCCTTGAACTCACAGAGATCTGCCTGCCTCTGCCTCCTGAGTGCTGGGATTACAGACATGCACTACCTTGCCCAGCTAGCAAGGAACTTCGTAACATCAGAACAAATGGTCTAGGATGACAGAGTTCCTTTTGAAGAGCAGCCTGTTTTTTAAAATTACTGCTAGCCGGTGTGGTGGCGCACGCCTTTAATCCCAGCACTCGGGAGGCAGAGGCAGGCGGATCGCTGTGAGTTCGAGGCCAGCCTGGTCTACAAAGTGAGTCCAGGACAGCCAAGGCTATACAGAGAAACCCTGTCTCACAAAACCAAAAAAAAAAAAAAATTACTGCTAAAGGAGTGTATGCACTTGGTAACATTCAATAGTGTTGTAGGGATTTATGGTCAACCTAGCAGTCCTTTCTGTTCATCCGTATGTGTACTCCCACAGGTTGGGGCTGACCTCTTTAACTATTGCAGTACAAAGTTCTATCTAAAGCTTATTACTGTAGTTTCACTTGAATGCTCGTGACTATTTTTTGGCCCTTTGTGCAGGAGAAGGTCTGATGATAGAGGATTGTCTAGGTAATTATGACAATATTTTTGTTTCTTCAGCCTGACGCGTAGCTTTAGCTACGTTAACTGGGGTGGGGTTTGCTGGAGATTGAACCCAGATACATGCTCATGTTAGGTAAACCCTCCACTACTGCCCGTGACCCTTGGCCCTCTTCCCCATGAACTTCTGAGGGCTTTCCTTTACTACCCACTTCAGACAGTGAGAAAGATATTGGCTCCTTTACCTTTTTTCTACTTCTTGTGACCCATCTCAAAGGATCCTTTAAAGGAAGGGAACTTGAGCTGGCCTGCTGTTATCAGTAGATCAGCTGATCTCTTAAAAGTCATTCTGTGAATGCAGGAGCATGTTAAAACACCAGGATTCATATTTATCATGCTTGGAAAGAGATTTGAAGAAGCAGTATTGATTGGGTAAGTTTGGGACTCGTAACATTTCTCCTGAAAGACCAGGTCAGTAAGTCTTTTCATGGAGACCTTTTTTTTTAGTTTTGTTTTTTTTTTTTTTAAGTTTTTTGAGACAGGGTTTCTCTGTGTAGCCTTGGCTGTCCTGGACTCTCTTTGTAGACCAGGCTGGCCTCAAACTTGCAGTGATCCGCCTGCCTCTGCCTCCCGAGTGCTGGGATTAAAGGCGTGCGCCACCACTGCCCGGCCTTGTTTTTTTATTTTAATCCTCTTACTTTCTTCAGAATAGTTACTGTTCCAAGGTTTAGTTTCATTCTATTTGTTTGTTTGTTTATTTTAGTATTTATTTATTTATTATGTATATAGCATTCTGCCTGCAGGCCAGAAGAGGGCACCAGATCTCATTATAGATGGCTGTGAGCCACTGTGTGGTTGCTGGGAATAGAACTCAGGACCTCTGGAAGAACAGACAGTGCTCCTAACCTCTGAGCTGTCTTTCTAACCCCTCATTGCATTTAAAGATGAAGAAATTAATGTTTTGAGCTGGATGTGGTGGCGCACACCTTTAATCCCAGCACTTGGAGGCCGAGGCAGATGGATCTCTGAGTTCAAGGTTAGCCAGGTCTACAAAGCGAGTGCAGGACAGCCAAGGCTACATGGAGAAACCCTGGAGAGAGGGGGGCCAGATATTAATGTTTAACACCATATTTGAATTAAATTTTGGAAAATCTCTTATTTCTATTACTTAGGTGTCTCTGCCCCTATATGTTTATTTGTGTGGGTGCACATGCATGTGAAGGTGAGACAACTTCTCATGACTTGATTGGTTCTCTCCTTCGCTTGAGGCACTAGGCTGACGTGCTCCTCCCCACTGAGCCTCTGCCTGGGCTCAGCTTTGTCTGCACATGTTGACACCCTTGGGCTTCCTGGGCCGCTGCGAGAGTCTTTGCTGTGGAAGCCCGTGAGCACCTGATGTGGGGCTCCTTGCTGAGCCCAGAGATTGTCCTCTTTCCCTACAGGGTAGAGGGTGATGCTGGCTTACCTGCCTTCCTGATCCCAATAATAAAAACAATTCCAATTAGTTGGGACAGGAAAATGAATTTCCTGGTGAAGTCTAAGGCACTGTTGTGTGTGAGAGTGACTGACCTTCATTTCCCTTGGAAGTCTGGGCCTGGTTGTCTTGTTGCCTGCCACTAACGCTGCACTCTCAGGGCCCTGTGTCTGGGCCTTGAACTTTGTATGTGACTGAGGATGACCTTGTGCTGTTGATCCTCCTGCCTCTGCCTCTCAGGGATTACAGTTCTACGTTCCATACCAGACCCTCGCTAAGGTTGAAATGAGACAGACTTTCAGGAGCTCTGTGATTTACAAGTCTCTGGAATAGAAAAAAAAAAAGAAAGGATGAGCCAGGCATATAGATCCTGGGGAAGAGTTAGCTGAACAGGATTGGTTTAGACTAGAAAACTTAGAAGGTAGACGTATTGGTTGAATTAGAGAGACCATGAGACAGCTACAGAAGTGTGGCAGGAGAGATTCCAGCTTCTTTCTTATTCCTGTGCGATCCACAGTTGCGGTTTCAGGCGGGCATCTAGGCAGCCATGCTGGCTCCCCTGATCAGAGGCACTGCCCAACCCTGGCAGAGAGCAGAGTGAGGGAACACGACCTCATCAGGAAGTGCAGAGACACATTTCATGGTGATAGAGTTGGGAGAAAGATGAACTAAAGTGTCTATTTTTGTTGGCATCTGGGAGTAGAAGAGAGTTTCCCATCTCTCTCCCTCTCTCTGCAAAGCTTTGGTAGTAACTGGGGGGCAGTAAACTGGACTGTATGACATTGGACAAGTGAGTGCGATGGGAGGAGGAAGGGAGGAGAAGGTGGCGTAGGTGGCAGAGTGCATGCCTAACACTCATGAAGCCCTGGATCCAGCCCCTGTCACTGCATACACTGGCACAGTGTCCGTGCCTCTACCCTAGCACTTGGCCAGCCAGAAATGCACGAGACCCCTGTCTGGGGAAAAAGTGAATAAAAGTTCCTCAGAATGACCACAAAAAGATACCGAACACCCTTTTCTTTTCTTCCTTCCTTCCTTTCTTTCTTTCTTTCTTTTTTTTTTTTTTTTTAAAAGATTTGTTTATTTATTGTATATACAGTGCACATCATATCACATTATAGATGGTTGTGAGCCACCATGAGGTTGCTGGGAATTGAACTCAGGACCTCTGGAAGAGCAGGCAGTGCCCTTAACCTCTGAGCCATCTCTCCAGCCCCAAACACCCTTTTCTAGCCACCCAAAGTATGGATAGCCCAGCCTCACTAGAGCACAGGGCAAGGTGATAGCACTTAGAAATCACTTCCATTCTACTTGTGCAAAGCCTCTCCCTTCTTCTAGCGTGTACATTGGCTGTTCTCTTTGCCAGTTTGGGACAAGGCCTCTAAGTCCTCTGATGGCCATGCCCGGATCTGAAGCCAGGACCACCTAACAAAATACTCTACATCTGTTCTCCTAGCCCTCAGCTTACTGTGGATTCTTCTAACCTGGTTTGGTGACACTCTGGAAGCTGCTCTTGGAGGCAATGGTGTTTTGTTTTGTTTTTGAGACAGGGTTTCTCTGTGTAGCCTTGACTGTCCTGGACTCGCTTTGTAGACCAGGCTGGCCTTGAACTCACAGCGATCCACCTGCCTCTGCCTCCCGAGTGCTGGGGTTAAAGGCGTGCGCTACCATGCCCAGCCTGGCAATAGCTTTTATCTGCAACATTATCTGACTACTTCTACAAGTCCATCCAGAGAGTTCCTAGTTTCAATTCCTATATGTCCCAGTTTTTTTTTAGAAGTTATAGACCCATGGGTCCTGATTTCTTTTTGTCTTCTGTTTGTTGAAAATATAAATATGGCTAATAATGTTTATTATTAGAAGCCTATAATTATTACAGCCATTTTATTTAACCCACTATAAAATCAATTAAAAAAAAAAAAAAAACCTGTTGTATTTTACATAAGCTTTATTTTACCTGGGCTGGGCAGATATTAACCCCCTAAACTACTTTTACCTCCCAGTCCCGCACCCCACGTCAGCTGCTCTAATAAGTTCTGTCTGGGCTACTTCCCATCTGTAACTCCATAAATAGTTGCTTATGCACCAAACCATGCTGGTGCACCTTCTTAGGGCCCTTCCCGTCCCTGGAGTGTGTACATGACAGTGGGGAAAGTGGTCAGGTAATAGTCACAATGACTAATGCAATTCATGCCCCTTACATAGTAATGGTATATGTGCACATGCCGTTTATTAACCTCGTATGGGGTTAGGATTCAGCTAGCATTAGTGAGTACTGCCACATGCCAGGAACTGTGGTACGTCCTTTCATCCACATAAGTTTGTCTTCTATACAGCAGCAATGTGAAGTATTTTTCCCCTCAATTTGCAATTGAAACTGAAACAGAAAATACGTGGTATAGTTGAGTTTGTACAATTTATAAACATAGAGCAAGGGTGTGATGTTAAGAAGCCAGATGAGAAAAGTGCTGCAGCTTCTGCAAGGCTGATGTGGCTGTTTTAACATGCTTTCTACTAAGAGAAGCCTCGTGTGGTGTCTGCTCCTGGTCCTGGGGCCCTGAGTCTGGAAGGGAAAGTATCTGTTACCAGATCCTAGAGCGGCAGCTGGTGTCTGAAAGTCCAGTACGTGGAAGGCTGAGGCAGGAGGAGTGCTGCAAGTTTACAATGAGCCTGTAAGACTGTCTGTCTCAGAAGACAGCAGCAGCTTTCATACTAAATAGAGAGAGAGGCAGAGGATTTAACATGTGAATTATGTTATGAATAAGGAGAATACCGTTTAAACAGGAAAAGTATCACCACAGGCGCACAGGAAGAACAAGAAAAAAAAATTTAAAGAAAAGAGAGTAAAATTTGAGTTACTTCCCAGTACACTGAAAAAACTGTAAGACTGTAAAGCATATCACATGTAAAACAGCATTTTGTGCATACACGCCAAGAACCAAGGCTGGATTGGGTAAGTAGAGAAGGAAGGATCACAAGTGAGGGCAGATGCCAGTTGATGACGTCATCTGATGTTGGAGGAGGAGGAGGAGCTCGGGCAAACTTGACAGTAGCGGGAAGACCTGAATCACTAACCAGTGTGTCTTCTTTTCTCCCTCCCTCCTCCAGCTTGGAAGCTCGAAGTTCGGCTGTAGCCATGGGAGACATGGTGGTGGAGCCTGCCACCCTGAAGCCACCTTGTGAGCCTGCTGCTAGCCCGTCAGGGAAGAATGGGGGCTCCTTGCTAAGTGCCATCACGGAGGGGGTGGGGGAGCTGGCAGTGATTGACCCTGAGGTGGCCCAGAAGGCCTGCCAGGAGGTGCTGGAGAAAGTCAAACTTTTGCATGGAGGTGTAGCCATCTCTAGCAAAGGCACCCCGCTGGAGTTGGTTAATGGGGATAGTGTGGACAGTGAAATCCGTTGCCTAGATGATCCACCTGCCCAGATTAGGGAGGAAGAAGATGAGATGGGGGCCACTGTGGCCTCTGGCACAGCCAAAGGAGCAAGAAGACGACGACAGAACAACTCAGCCAAACAGTCTTGGCTCCTGAGGCTGTTTGAGTCAAAACTATTCGACATCTCCATGGCCATTTCATACCTGTATAACTCCAAGGAGCCTGGGGTGCAGGCCTACATTGGCAACCGACTCTTCTGCTTTCGCAATGAGGATGTGGACTTCTATTTGCCCCAGTTGCTTAACATGTACATCCACATGGATGAGGACGTGGGCGATGCCATTAAACCCTACATCGTCCACCGCTGTCGCCAGAGCATAAACTTCTCTCTACAGTGCGCCCTGTTGCTCGGGGCTTACTCCTCAGACATGCACATCTCCACTCAGCGACACTCCCGAGGGACCAAGTTAAGGAAACTAATCCTCTCAGATGAGCTGAAGCCAGCTCACCGAAAGAGGGAGCTGCCATCTTTGAGCCCAGCCCCTGACACAGGGCTGTCTCCCTCCAAAAGGACTCACCAGCGCTCAAAGTCAGACGCTACAGCCAGCATAAGTCTCAGCAGCAACCTGAAACGGACAGCCAGCAACCCTAAAGTGGAGAATGAGGATGAGGTAAGGTGTGGGGGAGGGGCAAATGGCGAGGGATCTGAGGGTCGCATGGAGACAGGGTGTCTTACGTGGGTTGACTCTAATTTCCGTTCCCCCCTCTGTTCATTTCACTGATAAAGCTTGGAATGTTAGACTGGAAAGAGACCTTGGGATTCATGTATTCCGGTGGCCTCATCTTACACAGGAAAAATTCAGAGACTAGAGAGATAAAGTGACTTGCCTTGGGTCATCTAGCTAATGGCAAGGCCGATACTCTTAACCATGTCCAGGGCTGCTTTCACTAAACTGCATTATCATCCCATTAAGCACATACTAAGAACTGTGACACAGGCCTAATGCACCCTGCTTGAGACCTGGCCTAGTGGAGACGACGGCAGCCACCACAGGGAAGGACAGGGGGCTGTGCTCTTCCTGTGTGCGAGAGAGAGGGCGCTGAAAGAGCACCAGCTTCTCCTCCTGGCCCTGCTCACGGCTCCTTCCCTCACACCCCAAAGGTCCTACTTTCTTTTTTTCTTTTCTTTTTTTTTTTTTTAAGATTTATTTATTTATTGCATATGAGTGCTTTATCTGCAGAAGAGGGCATCAGATCACATTATAGATGGTTGTGAGCCACCATGTGGTTGCTGGGAATTGAACTCAGGACCTCTGGAAGAGCAGGCGGCGCTCTTAACTACTAAGCCATCTCTCCAGCCCGCAAAGGTCCTACTTTCTGTTCACCTAGAGTAAGGCTTATTCTCTACCAGTGGGGCCTCAGCAGAATGTACTGCAGCCTGCCTTTCTCTGAGATAACCCAAAAGGGAAGAGAGAGAGAGCCTTGGCAAAGTAAACCTAATGCCTAGTTGAGGAGCTGAGGGTGATTGAAAAGGAAGCTCGGCGGCAGCAGGGTATCTGTGTACAGTACAGAGCAGGAAGTGAGCAGGCAGTAGCTTAGTACATAAGGACAGACAGTGGGGAAAGGTACCCAGTGGATAAACAAGTTCCGTGGCCTGGTGTCCCCGGCAGGCAGTGGTGCTCTGGTCTTCATCTCTGGTTCACTGTTGGCAGCCTCTCGCCCTGGCTGCCAGCCAAGCCTGGGAAAGACGGAATATGAAAAAAGAAAGAAAGAATCTGCACTGTTGAAATGATTATACCCATGGTCCTGGCATCTGGCTGTGGGTGGTGTCAACCACCCACATTATGGATGCAATAGAGGGCAGTCAGTGGTTAGAGGAAGGAAAAGCAGTAGGCAAGGGAAACTCAGAGCCTGCTCTCCCTGGAAATATATTTCATTATGACATTTTAACAACACTGAAGCCAAATGTGCCAACATTTACTGACCACTGACGTGCTGGACAGTGAGCAGATGATGTCCATGGGCTCCTCACAGCTGCTCTAACTGGTGTTATTCACCAGTGAGGAACAGGCCTTAGAGAAGCGAACGTGTTCACTAAGGTCACTCAGGAGCCCAGTCCACAGCTCAGGCTCACAGTCACTCAGCTGAGCTGCCTAGGTTAGTCCTCAGCATTCGCTTCCCCAGATCCCAGCTGTAAGGGGTCACGGGAAAGAAGAGCCCAGGATGTGACAGCCCACACCTCCACGTCCATGTACAGGCAAAACCCTGGCTGTTCTGGGAACCAGTGTGGCGTGTGCCGTCTCTGTGTAGCTTGGCAGTGGAGTGCAGGGTCTAGGAAGGGAAGGTGCAGCAAGAAGGATTCTCCAGGTTTGGGTGGAGCTGAGGCCTAAAGGGCCTGCGCTTATCTGAAGGCTGCCTCATCTAAGATCAACCCTGGTTGGATGAGTGTGCGCACCTGGGCGGGGATTCATTGCGGCCTCTCGTCTGGCTTGACCTTTCCCTGTATCTGTTTTTAGTCTACATCTTAGGACCAGAAAAGCCGAGGCCTTAGGGTTTCTCTTACCTTGTGCTGGGGTCCTAAGCATCTAACTTCTGCTGCAGCATTGTGGGTGACTCTGGGCGGCAGGCGTCCTATGAGTGTTTACATCCCTAGCTCGGTTCTCCAGTTGCCTGTCTCCCCACTTGGCTCCTTTTGGGTTACTAGATGCAGGAAAGGAAGAAGACAGGACGTCCCCAGGCCCTCCTGGGTTGTCTGATGCTAACAGTGAGACCCTTGAACCCACTGAGGCTCCTTGGGAAATGTGAGAGCATGAAAGAGAAACAGAGAACACAAGCATAAGTGCCCAAGTCTCCAGACACGGAGACCTCAGCTCAGGGGTTCCTGCCGGTCCTGCTGACGTTTTGAGGATTATGTCCATCAGTGCCTCTGTGCTCGTGGTACCAAGGGAATTGGTTTTCCTTTTCTTCCTCCGTTGTATGAAACACTCACTGAGTCAACAGCTAATTGTCATCCTTGCACAATGCCCAGAGCACGGAGGATGAAATGCTATTCCTGGGCTAGGAGCTGATGCAGGGTATTTACCAAAGCTCCAACATGAGGAGCTTAAGCAAGATGCTCCAAAGGCCCTGACACTGCTCCCGGTCGCACTTTCCTTTTGGGCTCTGGTTAACCCCATGCTCCTCCCACTGTGGAAGAACTCCAGAGAAGTGGAGTGGAGCCTCAGGGGAGAGCAGCGTCCTGGACTACTTTTTGCCTCCAAATCTCCTTACAGAATTCTTTGTCAGACCTTACAGAAGTCCCCGTTTTCTTGTGAGGATTCCTTTATGTTCCCCACAGAGGGTTCTCTCTTTGTTCTCTCGCAGCCAACACACACGAGCCCACTCCTTTAAAGCAGTCCTCACCACCTCGGTTTCCCTTCCTATTTGTAGTCAAATGACAAATATTTTGGCATAAAGTTGGCAAGGTGGCACAAGAATCAGAGAGTGATTTAGGTACCAACCCCTAATCACACCCTCCCCTACATAATGGCACCCCAAAGACATGAGCTTTGTCTTTTCAGGACTGTAACCTTTGTACAGAGAACTCTGCTGCATGTCACACTGGAAGCCCTCCCAGGCTGACAAGGGTGTGATGTCAGCTCTTGGCTTCAGCTGTAGTCCCCGACACTGACTCAGTACTAGTGACTCAGGCCTAGGGACTAGGAGGAGAGCAGGTCATGGCACCCTCCTGACAGCCATGGATGATAATGAGTCCCCTGGGGCCTGTCTGGGAGAGGGCTGGCTAGAGCCAGTCCGCCTGCTCTTCCCCACCAGCTGACGAGTGGAGAAGGAACAGGTGGGTTATGATAGACCCTGCTGTCCCACTGCCTTTTACTTCCCACTTCCTCCCAAAGTAGAAGAGCTGGCCCGCGTGGTGGCACACACCTTTAGTCCCAGCACTCGGAAGGCAGAGGCAGGCGGATTTCTGTGAGTTCAAGGCCAGCCTGGTCTACAAAGTGAGTCCAGGACAGCCAGGGCTACACAGAGAAACCCTGTCCCCCCCCCCAAAGAAAAAGAAAGAAAAAAGAAAGAGAAAAAAGAAAAAAAAGAAAGAGTTGTACCCTTAACAGGGTGTTTCCAAATGTGGCTATACCCTGCTCTTCTGCTCAGTGCCTCGATCAAGAACTTCAGCCATAGGACTGAATTAAGCAGATGCTTGAAATGCTAACCAGACAAGAACAATGGCCACTGCCCTCTTGCTGTGGGAACTCCCAAGACTGTGCCTCTTCGTCCAGTCCCCTGCCCCCCCCCCCCGCCTTTGTGCACACATGCTGCTCCTGCTGCCTGCCCTGGTGGGCTATGTGGATAGAGCCCAGGGTGGCCCGTAGGCTGTGTGGGTAGAGCCCAGGATGGCCCATAGGCTGTGTGGGTAGAGCCCAGGGTGGCCCATAGGCTGTGTGGGTAGAGCCCAGGATGGCCCATAGGCTGTGTGGGTAGAGCCCAGGGTGGCCCGTAGGCTGTGTGGGTAGAGCCCAGGGTGGCCCGTAGGCTGTGTGGGTAGAGCCCAGGATGGCCCGTAGGCTGTGTGGGTAGAGCCCAGGATGGCCCGTAGGCTGTGTGGGTAGAGCCCAGGGTGGCCCGTAGGCTGTGTGGGTAGAGCCCAGGGTGGCCCGTAGGCTGTGTGGGTAGAGCCCAGGGTGGCCCAATGCATGCGCACTGCTCCACAGTTGCGGAATGAGCTGCCCCTCACTTTGTTCCCAGATAATCAGCTCAACGCAGGAGACAGATGATGTTTATTTTGTATTTTTGTTTCTTTGCCATTTTTTAATTCTATTTTTATTTTGGTTTCTTTTTCTTATTTTATTATAATTTATTCACATTAATTTGTTTTGTTTTGTTTTGTTAAAAAAGATTCTCAGTATGTAGCCGGGGCTAGCCTTGAACTCTTGATCCTTCTGCCTCAGCCTTGCAGGTACTGAGATTACAGGCGTGTGTTACTGCACTTAGCTGGGGTGATGTCTAGATTATTGGGATCTAGACTTTGGGCTGAGATCAATACTGCTCCTGCCCTGCTAATTAGCTTACTCAGATGGATTTAGCTAGGATCTAATTGTCCAAAAACAATCACAAAATATAATATCTTCAGTGTCATGTGTAATAGCCTGACAGGAAGCCCCAGAAGGTTTGATAGCTGTGAGACTGACGTGAGGGTCCAGCCCGCAGCTTCAGGTTCCTGGGTTGGGGATGCCTTTGCCACACAGGTTCAAGGTTGGGGTTAGAGTGCAGGGCTTAGAGGAGATACCTAACCCTAAAGGCCAGCTCTTCCTGAGACTGCCGAGAAGCTGGAGGAACAGACCTTCTAGTACAGGGTCATGCAGTGTGTGGTTGTCCCCATGGTTGAAAGTCTGTGGACGAGTGACATGAGAAGTGAACCTGGGCAGGCAGTCACTGCACTAGAGACCAGCTCAGGGTATTGATCTAACAGGAAGATGTGTTCAGGCAAGAAGAGAAGCTAAATTAGAAAACCTTGATCTTGAGGTCTGGGCTGGCTTTCCAACATCCCATAGTCTCTGGACTCTGGGCAAGTGTTGGGGCCAGGCTGACCATCTTCCACTAAAGCAGAATAATGTAGCTGCACAAGAGAAGCAGTTATGAACCGAGTTGGAGCTAAATTCTTTGCCTTTGTCTCTTTCCCTCCCCACCCGCCCCTTCTTCCCCATGCCCTCTGGCCCTTTCCCAGGAGCTCTCCTCCAGCACCGAGAGTGTTGATAATTCATTCAGTTCCGTAAGTGGGGCCAGGCTGGGACTGGGTGGCAGGCTCCCCCCACGGCCGCATTTCCTCTCCGTCCCATGTCTTCTATGGCCAGTGAAGGCCCCTTTAGTTGCAGGAGATTAGTATCTCCATGCCAGGCTTCCTGGACCTGCAGGCATTGCCCCTGAGCCTAGGCCCAGACAGGCTCAGAGACAGCAGCTGCGATGTGGTGCTGCTTAGCCTTAGCTCCTAGGTCTCTGGAGCAAACAGCTGGGAGAGGTAGAATTTACTCCTGGATTAAAGCCAAGGACTGCTTGGCAGAAACCTTCAGGATCCCATTTCTCCCACCAAGAACCGTTTCCCCATGGCTTCTGCCATCAGCCCATCAAATATTTATCCAGTTTTCTAAATGTTAGGCCCTGTGCTGGCTGAGCCAACTCCTGAAACAAAAGGAATTGGCCTGAGGGAAAACTGTACCTTCCCACAACTGGTTTTCCTTTTTAACTTCATTTCTTCTAGGTCTGAGTTCTTCCCTTTCCCCAGCTCACTGCCCAGGGTACCCCTTAATCCCTGCTCTCTTTTCTTAGTCCCTCTCAGCCAACCCTACAGGGTCGTGGACCTTGTTCCCGGGCAAAGACGTGAGAGGAAATGCTGGACCCTCTGGGAGTTTGGATGATGTTTAACATTTTACTCTTTGTCTACCCAATGTCCCCTAGTTCCTGCGCTGACCCTTAACCGTGATCCCTTCTCCTCACATGTGGCAGGGGATGGGGTCACATCCAGTGTGATTAGGTAACACAGGGGCCTACAACTGAAAGGCTGATTTGAGGATGGAAAAGAATTCTGGTGTTTCTAATATGAAATGACTGTGAATTGGTTGGGGTGGAGGGTCCTTGGGACAGTGACCCTTTGCCACCTGAGTGGATGGATTCAGGGATCAGGATAAAGGCATGAGTCTGTAGCTCTTGGTCCTGTCCCACCCCCAACACATGAGTCTGTAGCTCTCGGTCCTGCCCCAACACGCTCTTTCTGGGATGAGTCCAGGGCCCCATTCCTTTCTTGATGCATTGCCCCCCCTCCCAGGATATTTGTAGGTGCCTCTGACATCTACTTCCAGTTTCTTTCCTTTCTCTCTCAACCCTGTCCCCAAGGCTCCCCTTCCTCACTACGGTGCGGGCTCTAAGCCAGCCCACTTCCTCCCATCATGGGGTGGAGGCCATGAGGTTCCTCTGCACCCCGACTCTATTCCACATGTACAGGTTAACATAGTATTGCCCAGCTCACAAAAGAAGCTTCTGGATGGGGAAAACTTGACAAAGCCCACCCTAAATGAAGAGCTCCGGGCAGTCAGGAGCTGCGGGGGAGACAGACTCATAGGTTTCCCAACACTACCTGACCAGCCTTAAACACTTGCATATATGTGCAGCACTAATTGGCCTTAGTAAGAGCTGAATAAAGCAAGAGTAAGGGTTTGGAGAGGTGGCTCAGTGCTTCAGAGCACTGGTTGTTCTTGCAAAGGACCTGGTTTGATTCCCAGCACCCATATGATGGTTCGCAACCACCTGTGTGTAACTCCAGTCTCAGGATTGGTACCCTCTTCTTGCCTCCATGGGCAGTGCACACACATGGTGTATAGACTTACATGCAGGCAAAAATACCCATACACATAAATACATTCTCCAGAAATTCACCAGGTGTAGTGGTGTGTGCCCTGAACCCCAGCACTTGGGAGGCAAAGGTGGGCAGATCTCTGAGTTCGACGTCTAGGCCGGTCAGAGCTACATAGGCAGCCCTTGTCTCAAAAGCAAAGACAATGTCTAAGCCCAGTAGTTTCACCTTTCTACAGTATTGTAACACTATTACAGAAAAGGTGGAAAGAAACTGGGTCTTTCTGCTCCCATTGTGTCTACACTCTGAATTAATCTACTTTCAAAAATATAATTTTTACTATAGAAGAGATCGTGAATTCAAAAGGGAGTAGGAGAGACGTGGGCAAGGGTAGAGATGATACACAGTATATTCATATATGAAGTTCTCAAAACAACTTTTTCATTAATAAATGGAGTCTTAAATAAAGCTTGTTCTTAACCTAAAAAAAGAAAGGAAGAAAACAAAAGGTGTTATTCTCTTTTTCCTTCTAGTGTGAGCAGTGAGGGTGGAGACTCTGCATCAGAAAGCTTGGTGTAGTGACCAGCACTGAGAGGGTAGAGGCAGGAGGATTCCAGTGAGTTCAAGGTTCACCTGGTCTACATGAGCCTTGGAAAGAAAGAAAGAAAGAAAAAAACCTCAAAGAAATAGAAAGGGAGGCCAGGCGTGGTGGCGCACACCTTTAATCCCAGCACTCAGGAGGCACAGGCAGGCGGGTCTCTGAGAATTTAAGGTCATCCTGGTCTACAGAGCGAGTCCAAGACAGCTAAGGCTACACAGAGAAACCTGTCTCAGGGCTGGAGAGATGGCTCAGTGGTTAAAAGCACCGCGTGCTCTTCCAGAGGTTCAGTTCCCAGCACCTCATGGTGGCTCACAACCATCTATAATGTATCTGCTGCCCTATTCTGCAGATAAAGCACTCATATACAATACATAAGTAAATTTTAAAAAGAAAAAGAAACCCTGTCTCAGAGAGGAGGAGCTTGTTCTATGTAGCTGAGGAGATATGATGAGATACGGAATTGTGTAGTGGTGTGTAGCCCTGGCTGACCTAGTACTCACTAGCCCAGGCTGCCCCAGAATTTGTGGCAGCCTCCCAAGTGTTGGAATGTGGGTCACCATGCACAGCATGTGGGTTTTGTTTGCTTATTTGAATTGGGTTCTTGCTATATAGCCCAGGCTGGTTTCCAGCTTGTGACCCTCCTTGCCTTGCCTGTCGAGGTGCTCGATCTGCCCAGCATGGAGGCTGTCTGATACCGTGTCCCTGTGGTGGAAAGCTGAGACTAGTGCGCTCTTCATCATGTCTATCCGGATCCATCTTTCTCCCCACCCTACCTTACTCTTCAGACTGACTCTGAGGACCAAAATTTACCACAGGGACCTAAATTGAGGAGCCTAGAGGCAGGGGAAGAGGACATAGGGGAGCTGATGGAGACAGGCCTTCAGAAGGGCCACCCAGAGCTAAAGGAGCTACTGCTCTCTCCACCTGTGCACACCACCCCCACCTGCCTCCTCTCCTGCCTTCCCCACCTGTGCACACCACCCCCACCTGCCTCCTCTCCTGCCTTCCCCACCTGTGCACACCACCCCCACCTGCCTCCTCTCCTGCCTTCCCCACCTGTGCACACCACCCCCACCTGCCTCCTCTCCTGCTTTCCCCACCTGTGCACACCACCCCCACCTGCCTCCTCTCCTGCTTTCCCCACCTGTGCACACCACCCCCACCTGCCTCCTCTCCTGCCTTCCCCACCTGTGCACACCACCCCCACCTGCCTCCTCTCCTGCTCTCTCCACCTGTGCACACCACCCCCACCTGCCTCCTCTCCTGCTTTCCCCACCTGTGCACACCACCCCCACCTGCCTCCTCTCCTGCTCTCTCCACCTGTGCACACCACCCCACCTGCCTCCTCTCCTGCTCTCTCCACCTGTGCACACCACCCCCACCTCCTCTCTCCTGCTTTCCCCACCTGTGCACACCACCCCCACCTGCCCACCTGCTCCTCTCCTGCCTTCCCCACCTGTGCACACCACCCCCACCTGCCTCCTCTCCTGCCTTCCCCACCTGTGCACACCACCCCCACCTGCCTCCTCTCCTGCTCTCTCCACCTGTGCACACCACCCCCACCTGCCTCCTCTCCTGCCTTCCCCACCTGTGCACACCACCCCCCACCTGCCTCCTCTCCTGCTTTCCCCCCCTGTGCACACCACCCCCCCCCCCCACTGCCTCCTCTCCTGCCTTCCCCACCTGTGCACACCACCCCACCTGCCTCCTCTCCTGCCTTCCCCACCTGTGCACACCACCACCCCACCTGCCTCCTCTCCTGCTCTCTCCACCTGTGCACACCAACCCCCACCTGCCCTCCTCTCTGCCTTCCCCACCTGTGCACACCACCCCCACCTGCCTTCTCTCCTGCCTTCCTCACCTGTGCCACCACCCCACCTGCCTCCTCTCCTGCCTTCCCCACCTGTGCACACCACCCCCACCTGCCTCCTATCCTGCCTTCCCCACCTGTGGCACACCACCCCACCTGCCTTCTCTCCTGCCTTCCTCACCTGTGCCACCACCCCCACCTGCCTCCTCTCCTGCCTTCCCCACCTGTGCACACCACCCCCCACCTGCCTCCTCTCCTGCCTTCCCCACCTGTGCACACCACCCCCACCTGCCTTCTCTCCTGCCTTCCTCACCTGTGCCACACCCCCACCTGCCTCCTCTCCTGCCTTCCCCACCTGTGCACACCACCCCCACCTGCCTCCTCTCCTGCCTTCCCCACCTGTGCACACCCCCCCACCTGCCTCCTCTCCTGCCTTCCCCACCTGTGCACACCACCCCCACCTGCCTCCTCTCCTGCTCTCCCCACCTGTGCACACCACCCCCACCTGCCTCCTCTCCTGCCTTCCCCACCTGTGCACACCACCCCCACCTGCCTTCTCTCCTGCCTTCCTCACCTGTTCACCACCCCCACCTGCCTCTCTCTGCCTTCCTTCCCACCTGTTTCACACCACCCCCACCTGCCTCCTCTTCCTGCCTTCCCCACCTGTGTCACACCACCCACCTGCGCTACTCTCCTGCTTTCCCTCCCACCTGTGCCTCCTATCCCCCTGCTCTCTCTTCTTCCCCACCTGTGGCAGCACCACCCCCACCTTCCTCCTCTCCTGCCTTCCCCACCTGTGCACACCACCACCCACCGTGCCTTCTCTCCTGCCTTCCCCACCTGTGCACACCACACCCCCCACCTGGCCTTCTCTCCTGCTTCCTCCAGTCCCACCTGTGCACACCACCGCCCACCTAGCCTCCTCCTCTCCTGGCTTCCCCACCTGTGCACAGCCACCCCCACCTGCCTCCTCTCCTGCCTTCCCCACCTGTGCACACCACCCCCCACCTGGCCCTCCTCTCCTGGCTTCCCCACCTTTGCACACCACCCCCACCTTGTCCCTCCTCTCCTGCCTTCCCCAACCTGTTGCACACGCACCCCCACCTGCCTCCTCTCCTGCCTCCCACCTGTGCACACCACCCCACCTGCCTCCTCTCCTGCCTTCCCCACCTGTGCACACCACCCCCCCACCTGCCTCCTCTCCTGCCTTCCCCACCTGTGCACACCACCCCCCACCTGCCTCCTCTCCTGCCTTCCCCACCTGTGCACACCACCCCCACCTGCCTCCTCTCCTGCCTTCCCCACCTGTGCACACCACCCCCACCTGCCTCCTCTCCTGCCTTCCCCACCTGTGCACACCACCCCACCTGCCTCCTCTCCTGCCTTCCCCACCTGTGCACACCACCCCACCTGCCTCCTCTCCTGCCTTCCCCACCTGTGCACACCACCCCCACCTGCCTCCTCTCCTGCTTCCCCACCTGTGCACACCACCCCCACCTGCCTCCTCTCCTGCCTTCCCCACCTGTGCACACCACACCCACCTGCCTCCTCTCCTGCCTTCCCCACCTGTGCACACCACCCCCACCTGCCTCCTCTCCTGCCTTCCCCACCTGTGCACACCACCCCCACCTGCCTCCTCTCCTGCCTTCCCCACCTGTGCACACCACCCCCACCTGCCTCCTCTCCTGCCTTCCCCACCTGTGCACACCACCCCCACCTGCCTCCTCTCCTGCTTTCCCCACCTGTGCACACCACCCCCACCTGCCTCCTCTCCTGCTTCCCCACCTGTGCACACCACCCCCACCTGCCTCCTCTCCTGCCTTCCCCACCTGTGCACACCACCCCCACCTGCCTCCTCTCCTGCTTTCCCCACCTGTGCACACCACCCCCACCTGCCTCCTCTCCTGCTTTCCCCACCTGTGCACACCACCCCCACCTGCCTCCTCTCCTGCCTTCCCCACCTGTGCACACCACCCCCACCTGCCTCCTCTCCTGCCTTCCTCACCTGTGCACACCACCCCCACCTGCCTCCTCTCCTGCTTTCCCCACCTGTGCACACCACCCCCACCTGCCTCCTCTCCTGCCTTCCCCACCTGTGCACACCACCCCCACCTGCCTTTCTCCTGCTTTCCCCACCTGTGCACACCACCCCCACCTGCCTCCTCTCCTGCTTTCCCCACCTGTGCACACCACCCCCACCTGCCTTCTCTCCTGCTTTCCCCACCTGTGCACACCACCCCCACCTGCCTCCTCTCCTGCCTTCCCCACCTGTGCACACCACCCCCACCTGCCTCCTCTCCTGCCTTCCCCACCTGTGCACACCACCCCCACCTGCCTCCTCTCCTGCCTTCCCCACCTGTGCACACCACCCCCACCTGCCTCCTCTCCTGCCTTCCCCACCTGTGCACACCACCCCCACCTGCCTCCTCTCCTGCTTTCCCCACCTGTGCACACCACCCCACCTGCCTCCTCTCCTGCTTTCCCCACCTGTGCCACACCACCCCACCTGCCTCCTCTCCTGCCTTCCCCACCTGTGCACACCACCCCCACCTGCCTCCTCTCCTGCCTTCCCCACCTGTGCACACCACCCCCACCTGCCTCCTCTCCTGCCTTCCCCACCTGTGCACACCACCCCCACCTGCCTCCTCTCCTGCCTTCCCCACCTGTGCACACCACCCCCACCTGCCTTCTCTCCTGCTTTCCCCACCTGTGCACACCACCCCCACCTGCCTCCTCTCCTGCCTTCCCCACCTGTGCACACCACCCCCACCTGCCTCCTCTCCTCCCTTCCCCACCTGTGCACACCACCCCCACCTGCCTTCTCTCCTGCCTTCCCCACCTGTGCACACCACCCCCACCTGCCTCCTCTCCTGCCTTCCCCACCTGTGCACACCACCCCCACCTGCCTCCTCTCCTGCCTTCCCCACCTGTGCACACCACCCCCACCTGCCTCCTCTCCTGCCTTCCCCACCTGTGCACACCACCCCCACCTGCCTCCTCTCCTGCCTTCCCCACCTGTGCACACCACCCCCACCTGCCTCCTCTCCTGCCTTCCCCACCTGTGCACACCACCCCCACCTGCCTCCTCTCCTGCCTTCCCCACCTGTGCACACCACCCCCACCTGCCTCCTCTCCTGCTTTCCCCACCTGTGCACACCACCCCCACCTGCCTCCTCTCCTGCCTTCCCCACCTGTGCACACCACCCCCACCTGCCTCCTCTCCTGCTTTCCCCACCTGTGCACACCACCCCCACCTGCCTCCTCTCCTGCCTTCCCCACCTGTGCACACCACCCCCACCTGCCTTCTCTCCTGCCTTCCCCACCTGTGCACACCACCCCCACCTGCCTCCTCTCCTGCTTTCCCCACCTGTGCACACCACCCCCACCTGCCTCCTCTCCTGCCTTCCCCACCTGTGCACACCACCCCCACCTGCCTTCTCTCCTGCCTTCCCCACCTGTGCACACCACCCCCACCTGCCTCCTCTCCTGCCTTCCCCACCTGTGCACACCACCCCCACCTGCCTCCTCTCCTGCTTTCCCCACCTGTGCACACCACCCCCACCTGCCTTTTCTTTTCTGATGGATTATGTCCTCATTGATTGCTCACCCTCTTCTCATCACCTGCATGTGCACTTAGCTCTTACAAGAATGTGGGGTGGTCGGGGTGTGCTCTGTGGAGAACAACAGAGGTCTCAGGAAACAGCATCTACTTTCAAAAATATAATTTTTATTATAGAATGGATCATGAATTCAAAAGGGAGTAGGAGAGACTTGGGCAAGGGTGGGAAAATACCGATTCAGGTCCCTTCCCTAGTTTCACAGGGCCTGGCAGAGCCCTCAGCACTGATGCAGCCTGGGGGCCAAAGTGAGAAAAGGATAACCCTGTCTTTGAGATGAGTAGAGCACTTCAGGTATGACCTCCTCTATCTGAGGGTCTGGGTGGCCTTTCTAGACTTTGTCCCCTTGCCTGGGCTTGGGCAGGCTTTGAGGACTCAAGTCCAAGGAAAGGGTTCTATTCCAGTTAGCCAAGTTCAAAGCATCCTGAGTACCCAGGAAGGAACTTTCAGAGAGATGTCTTCTTCCCAATTCAAGCTGAAAGAAATATAGGGGGAAATCCCTGCCATGGTTCTTTGAGCACTGGGGGCCCTGGCCAGGAGCAATAGGAGGGCTAGGCCACTTTTTTCAACGTGTTCTTTACCATCTTTATTTAATCCAACCCTCTGTAGCCTATCCGGCTGGCCCCCGAACGAGAGTTCATCAAGTCCTTGATGGCAATCGGCAAACGGCTAGCCACGCTCCCCACGAAAGAGCAGAAGACACAAAGGCTGATCTCAGAGCTCTCCCTGCTCAACCATAAGCTCCCTGCCCGTGTCTGGCTGCCCACGGCTGGATTTGACCACCACGTGGTCCGTGTGCCCCACACACAAGCTGTTGTTCTCAATTCCAAGGATAAGGTAAGCGGGCTCTGGCCCGAGCCCCTCCCCTCCCCTGACTGCGCTCTCATGGCTGCAACTCCACCTCCTTACTCTTGTGATGTGAGGACCTGAGACCCCTCCTGTGGCCTTCTTGGCCTTTGTTTTTATGAACTAAAGTCGTTCACCTTGTGGCTGCTCACCCTCCTTTTGGTAGCCCCTCCTGTCTTTCTGTAACTTTCCAGCGATCCAGGCACAACCACCATGTGTGTAAAGGAAAATTTTTATAAGACTTTTTTGAACAGCGTGGGTAGAAAGGAAAGAAATATCCTCAATTCTTACTAGGGAAAGTAAGCTATGTTTGTCTGCTTACTGGGGTGATGGTCCCCATGGCTCATGGTCTCCTCTCACAGCAAGTACTGGAAATTAGGATTCTCCTTGGGATCCAGTTTTTGTGTCTCCCTCCCTGGGCCTGACTTCTCATGAGCCCACAGAGTCCCTAGGCCCCTCTGAAGGACTGTCACTGGTAGTGGGACGTGTGCACTCTGAAGCCCTGCTGAGAGCTAGGAGGCCAGCTGTGCGTCCCTGCCCGTACGTGTTGTCCACAGTCAGAGGGATGGGAGCAGAAAACACCGTCAGTGGGACTGAGGTGGGAGGCAATGGGACTGAGGTGGGGGGCAGTGGGCCTGAGGTAGGGGGGCAGTGGGACTGAGGTGGGGGGCAGTGGGACTGAGGTGGGAGGGCAGTGGGACTGAGGTGGGAGGGCAGTGGGACTGAGGTGGGGGGCAGTGGGACTGAGGTGGGGGGCAGTGGGACTGAGGTGGGAGGCAGTGGGACTGAGGTGGGGGGGCAGTGGGACTGAGGTGGGGGACAGTGGGACTGAGGTGGGGGGTCAGTGGGACTGAGGTGGGGGGCAGTGGGACTGAGGTGGGGGGTCAGTGGGACTGAGGTGGGAGGCAGTGGGACTGAGGTGGAGGGCAGTGGGACTGAGGTGGGGGACAGTGGGACTGAGGTGGGGGGCAGTGGGACTGAGGTGGGAGGGCAGTGGGACTGAGGTGGGAGGGCAGTGGGACTGAGGTGGGGGGGCAGTGGGACTGAGGTGGGGGGGCAGTGGGACTGAGGTGGGGGGGCAGTGGGACTGAGGTGGGGGGCAGTGGGACTGAGGTGGGGGCAGTGGGACTGAGGTGGGAGGGCAGTGGGACTGAGGTGGGAGGGCAGTGGGACTGAGGTGGGGGACAGTGGGACTGAGGTGGGAGGGCAGTGGGACTGAGGTGGGGGGCAGTGGGACTGAGGTGGGGGGCAGTGGGACTGAGGTGGGGGGCAGTGGGACTGAGGTGGGAGGCAGTGGGACTGAGGTGGGAGGCAGTGGGACTGAGGTGGGAGGGCAGTGGGACTGAGGTGGGAGGGCAGTGGTACTGAGGTGGGGGGCAGTGGCACATGCTCTCTCCCCGACCCTCCCACCAGGCTCCCTACCTGATCTACGTGGAAGTTCTTGAATGTGAAAACTTCGACACAACTAGTGTTCCTGCCCGGATCCCTGAGAACCGAATTCGGAGCACGCGGTCTGTAGAGAACCTGCCTGAATGTGGCATCACTCATGAGCAGCGCGCTGGCAGCTTCAGCACGGTGCCCAATTATGACAATGATGATGAGGCCTGGTCGGTGGATGATATAGGCGAGCTGCAGGTGGAGGTGAGGGGGCTCCAAGGACAGAGCCCTGGGAACGCCTGTTCTCTGCGAGCTTTTGATGCATTTGAAATAACACAGAGGTTAGCAGAGTGAGGCCTCTGCCCATGTGAATGCTGTGGTAGTGAGGGGTAGGAAGGGGAACTCTGGACGGCTGGTTGGAACAGGTTCAGGCTTGCTTGCCTACAGCAGGAGCTCTAATTGAATGGGAGGAGCCACATGGAGAGAGACCTAGGGGAGGAGGGGACTGGTGAACTACTTAAGAAACACCTGCTATATAAAGCTGGCTTAGCACAGCAGAAACTGACAGGCCATGCGTGCATTCAGTCAGCTATAGAAAGGGGCTGCAGACATGGCTCAGGCTTAGGAGCGCTGGCTGCTCCTGTAGAGGACTGCGTCCCTTTCCTAGTAGTGGCTCACAACCGGCAGTAACTCCATGGCAACCTGCTGCCCTCTTCTGTCCTCTGTGGACACTGCATACACATGGTGCACATACAGGAAGTACTCACATATACATAAAACAAATATTTTAAAAAGGAAGAAGTATTTATAGCAGGGTATAATCCCAGTCCCTGAAAGGTTGAGGCAGAAGGATGGGGGTTCAAGGCCAGTCTGCCTTTCTTGAAAAACTAAAAAGAACATCCATGGAGGGCTCGCTGTGCCATCTGAGAACAGCATGCTATGAATAAGACTTGGCTTAAGCCTGCAGGAGCTTACGACCTGACAAGAGTCACCAGACGCCGGTAGCTGCCCTGTGCTGTGATCTGCCTGCACTGGGGATGGTATACAAGCACCCAAACATGGCTGGAGTTACAGAACAGACGACATTCAGACAGAGGGACGTGTGCAGGGACTGAGAGAGAAAATGGAACACGCTCAGGGTCAGAGCTGCAGGGCACGTGCGTGCACTGGGTACATGGTGTGAGGTGAGAGGAGCGGCCAGTGAGGCTGGAGACAGGCATGGGCCTGACGAGCCACAGCGCCTTGCTCAGTCCTGTCAGCCACGTGAAAACGCGGGAGCTCTACGCTGGGGCTGTCACTGGCGGGTGGAATTGACAGTGCTCTGCTAACAGGAGAAGAGAGGCCTGTGGGGCTGGCAGAGGATGGCACAGTATCAAGTTGAGTGTTCAGACTGAAGAAGCGAAGCTGGGTGTGGTAGCTCACTTATGGGTCCCAGCATTTAAGTGGAAGCAGGGAGGGCAGGAAATAAGTAAGATAATTGAATAAAGCCAGGCGTGGTGGTGCACGCCTTCAATCCCAGCACTCAGGAGGCAAAGGCAGGCAAATTGCTGTGAATGTGAGTTCAAGGCCAGCCTGGTCTACAAAGTGAGTCCAGGACAGACAAGGCTACACAGACCCTGTCTGGGGTGGGGGTAGGGAACCGATATTGAATAAATACTCACAGTCTGGGAGGATCCAGGGGTGAACAGTACATCCTTAGTCATAGGGGGCTTCTAGCATGAGGCCAAAGATTGGGGTTTCCGCAAAGCTGTGCCAGTGGTTTGCACACTTTAGCATGTTGGAAGTATTCTGGTGAGCTTGCTAATGCTCAGCTTCTAGATCTCATTCCCAGGGGCTCTAATTTAGGCTGATGGGGAGAACTAAGCATCTGCATTTCCTAAGCATCTCCATGAATTCTGATGGAGTGGTCCACACAGAACACCACGGTGGGGCCTGTGGCTCAAGAAGGCCACAGTGATGTGGAAAGATGGTGGCTCTGGGAGCAGGCTGGGATGGAGTGCAGGCCAGCAGGCCTAGGTAGTTAGTAGCAAGTGAGCAGGGGGCAAGAGTGGGATCGGTGTTTAGCACCTCTGACCTGCTCTCCCCAGCTCCCTGAAGTGCACACCAACAGCTGTGACAACATCTCCCAGTTCTCCGTGGACAGCATCACCAGCCAGGAAAGCAAGGAGCCTGTGTTCATTGCAGCAGGGGACATCCGGTATGGCTGGATCACACCATCCTTCATTTTCTTCTCTTTTCCAGACTCTGCCTCTCTCTTTATCCCTTTCCTGTGTCTAATCACCGGCTGCCGGCCTTGTCTTTCTCCTTTATCTCCTAATTCTGTCCTTGTCCTGAGGCCGCCATTCTTGAGGCTGTGAAGGTGCAGTTGAGACATTGCTTGAGCTACTACAAAAATGACATTTTAAGAGAGTTCCAAAATCTGGTCATGGTAGCATACAATTTTAATCCCAGCACTAGGGAGGCAGAGGCAGGCGGATCTCTGTGAGTTTGGGGCCAGCCTGGTCTACAGAGTGAGTACAGGACAGCCAAGGCTACACAGAGAAACCCTGTCTCAAAAATAAAAAATAAAAAAAAGAAAAAGAGAGAGAGAGAGAGAGATCCAAAAAGAAAGTTCCCCAGAGGGCATCTAATATCAGTTCTCCAAGTTGCACGTGGCTAGCATGTGAAAGTCCCTGGGTTCAGTCCCCAGCACCACACACACAGAAAATACAGAACAAAACAATAACCAAGTGAGATCTCCAAGTGGTACCCTTCAGGGTGAGATGGGAGGAGACCTTGTTAGACATGCAGGTTCTGTAGTCTCACCCGTTCTGAGTGTGGGGATAGAGGAGTGAGCAAAGCCAGGTTCTCTGCTTTTGTTGTTTGGTTTGGTTTTTCAAGACAGGGTTTCTCTGTGTGGCCCTGGCTGTCTTGGACTCACTCTGTAGACCAGGCTGGCCTCGAACTCACAGCGATCCACCTGCCTCTGCCTCCCAAGTGCTGGGATTAAAGGCGTGCGCCACTAACCCCCAGCTAGGTTCTCTGCATTTTAACATGATCACAAACTACCAGGTTAGCAAAATGGTACCATATGCTTCCTTTTTTGGCTTTCCCAGCACCAAGAATCTGTGTGCCCAGAATCTAGCAACAGTGGCAAGGGAAAGGGGGCAAGACATGCACGCAGCTCTGAGATAACTCTTCCAAATAAATTGTGTATTTTCTTCCTGCTAGACGGCGCCTGTCGGAACAGCTAGCTCACACTCCCACAGCCTTCAGACGGGACCCTGAAGACCCTTCTGCAGTCGCCCTGAAGGAGCCCTGGCAGGAGAAAGTGCGGTGAGGAGGGTGGAGGGTGGTAGTCGCCTCTCAGCCTTCCCTGGCCTCCTCCTCCACTGCCCCTCCCCTCTAAACACCTACGCTGCAGGCCATCATCCTGTGACTCCGTCTTCACAGGAGGATCAGAGAAGGCTCCCCCTACGGCCATCTCCCCAATTGGAGACTCCTGTCAGTCATTGTCAAGTGTGGAGATGACCTGCGTCAGGAGCTGCTGGCATTCCAGGTGTTGAAACAACTGCAGGTGAGGAAAGGAAAGAGAACTCAGCACAGAGAAGAAAGGAACAGAGACAGGGGTCATGAAACGAAAGGCTGGCAGTACAGCTCCAGCCCCCTGAGGACTTCTCCCTCCCAGAGCCTCCTGGGCTCCTGCTGCCTGTCCAGGTCTGAATGGCTAAACTGAAGCTGGCGGGCAGCCTTCCAAAGCAGCACAGCCACGTGATGAGCGGCTCCATGGCGGCCTCTGTCGGTTCTTTCTGGAACTGCATCTGCCCTGTTTTGGCCACTGACTGTCAGGCGGTCTTTTTTGGTTGAGGAGTGTGATTTCAGAAAGTTGCTCGTCATTCAGGCTGGCCTCAGACTCAGTTATAACCAAAGATCGGCTTCACCCTTGCTCCTTCGCCTTCACTTTCCAAGGCTAGGGTTACAGGTGTGCACCACCGAGGTTTGGGTTTTTCCTTTTTATCAGAACCTTCCAAATGATCTGGGATGGATGGATTTACACTGTGTTCAAGTATTTGGGTTTTGTTTTGCTTTGTCTCTTTTTCAAGATTAATTTATTTTATGTGTATGGATGTTTTCCCTGCATGCATTCTGCACAGCACATGTGTGCAGTGTCCATGAACAGCGGCAGATCCTCCTGGAACTGGAGTAACAATTGTGAGAAGCCTCCTGGGTGCTGGGAACTGAACCCAAGTCCTCTGTAAGAGCAGGAGGTGCTCTTAACCCCCGAGCCACCTCCCAGGGTCCACTCCGCAGTTGTGGTTTATCTGGACTTACTGTGTGGTCCAGGCTGGCACTGAATTCATGACAGTCCTCATTCCTCTGCTTCCGTATGAGGGTTACAGATGTGCGCTGCTGCGCTGTGTCGAGATGCTGAGCCCCTGCCTCCCTGGGTTGGTGATCTGCAAGTGGCTTCACCTGTTCAGTTCTTTATATTTGTTTACAGGTTTCTTGAGAGGTAGAGATAACTTGAACTTTCTCTTGATTTTTGGTTTGGTTTGGTTTGGTTGGTTGGTTGGGTTTGGTTTTGAGACAGGATTTCTCTGTGTAGCCTTGGCTGCCCTGGACTCTGGTTGTAGACCAGGCTGGCCTTAAACTCACAGAGATCCGCCTGCCTCTGCCTCCCAAGTGCTGGGATTAAAGGTGTGCGCCACCACCTCCCAGTGGTTTTGTTTTTAGAAAGAGTCTCACTTGTAGCCTAGGCCAAATGTAACTTGCTTTGTACCCTTTCTACTCCTGGCCAAGGTCACTGCTGTCTTTGTGTCCCCCCCTCATCACCTTCTACCTCAGCTTCCCAGATACTAGGATTATAAACAGTATGTAACAGATGGCTTAAGGACTTTGATTTTGTTTTTGAGGTGGAGGTTCATGTAACTCAGGCTGACCTCTGACTCTCTTGTAACCAGGGTTTTCCTTCAATCCAAGACACCAAGGAAGAGCAGTTAAAGAGAAGAAACACCCTATTCTCTAGTTTGGAGCAAGATGAGCCCCTCTCAATCCCCGGTGCCTTTGTGTCTCTTCACAGAGCATCTGGGAGCAGGAGCGCGTGCCTCTTTGGATCAGGCCATATAAGATTCTTGTGATTTCAGCTGACAGTGGCATGATCGAGCCAGTAGTCAATGCTGTGTCCATCCACCAGGTGAAGAAACAGTCACAGCTCTCCTTGCTCGATTACTTCCTACAGGAACATGGCAGCTACACCACCGAGGCATTCCTCAGTGCCCAGCGCAATTTTGTACAAAGTTGTGCTGGCTACTGCTTGGTCTGCTACCTATTGCAAGTCAAGGACAGGTAAGTGACTTGTGCCCTCATCCGAATCTTTCACAGGGTCTTCTGTCCCTTCACATAGAGTGCTCAGTGATGACACAACGCAGACTTAGTAGGAGAGATTTGTTTATGTGACATGAAGCCACAAGACAGACAAGTGTGGAGGAAGTGAGAAGAGAATGGGCATTTGTAGGTGAAGGTCTCACTGAGGGGCTGAAGGGCAAACGAAGACAGATAAAGCTGTGGGCGGGATGAGGAAATGTCCCCTGGGATTGGGCAGTGCCATCAGCACAAGACTACGAGGAGGCCCTTCATTATGAGGCTGAAGGGGGGCAGGGTTTCTCTGTGTAGCCATAGCTGTCCTGGACTCACTTTTATAGACCAGGCTGGCCTCGAACTTAAGAGATCTGCCTTGCCTGCCTCTGCCCCCCAAGTGCTGGGATTAAAGGCGCCACCACCCTCGGTGAGACAGGGTCTTTCTGTGTGACCCCGTCTGTCCTGGAACTTGGTATGTAGACCAGGCTGGCCTCGAACTCACAGAGATCTCCTGCCTCTGCCTCCTGAGTGCTGGATTTACAGGCCTGGGCCACCACGCTCAGCAAGAATTTTATTTTGCAGGATAGGAAGGATGTGCTCTGCTCTATGTAGACGCCATATGGTGCTGTGGATGAGGGCCGGTCTGACTGGGTCCTTAGCAAGAAAGCAAGAGATAATGGAGCCTGGTGCAAAGGTAGTGTGTCAGTGACCAAACGCAGAAAGTAAATGGATGAGGGAGACTGTGGAAATAAACTTGCATTTCCCAGTTATGAGCTCTCCTCCTTCCCCACTCCAACATGATTTCCCTTTATTTTTTAAAAAATTTATTTATTATTATGTATATAGCGCTTTGCCTGCATGTACACCTGCAGGCCAGAAGAGGGCACCAGATCACATTATAGATGGTTGTGAGCTGCCATGTGGTTGCTGGGAACTGAACTCAGGACCTCTGGAAGAGCAGCCAGTGCTCTTAACCTCTGAGCCATCTCACCCCCTCCCCCTTTTTAAATTTTATTTTTTTATTATTATGTTTGGGTGTTTTTCCTATATATATGTCTGTGCATGCCTATTGCCAGTGGATCCTCTGGAATAGAGTTAAAAGCAGTGGTAAACTTCCATGTGGGTGCTGGAAAGTAACTCTGCATCCCCCAAGGACAGCCAGTGCTCTTAACCAATGAGTCATCCGTGTAGCACTAGCTGTCCTGGACTCTCTTTGTAGACCAGGCTGGTCTAGAACTCAGATCTTCTGCCTGCCTCTGCCTCTGAGTGCTGGGATTAAAGGTGTGCACCACTAGGCTCGGCTAATTTCCACAATTTTTCAGTACTTTTGTTTTACCTAGATTGTCGTTTCTTTCAGTTATCACGTGATTTTTATAAAGCCTGACCTCACACAGGTGAAGCATTAACAATGGCTCCAGCCGTCCTCTGCCAGCTGAGGCTTATCCACAGGCAGTGTTGGGAGTTGGGCCTGAGCGCTTCAGCGGCTTGTACCTGTCCCACAACACACAGGGCCTGGGGCCTGGCAAGGTGGCTCAGTGGGTAAAAGGAATTGTTTAATCCCTGGAACCAACTCCACAGAGCTGTCATCTGATTCCACATACACGCTATGGCATGTGCCCATATGCACACATACACCCTTAAACATTTTTTTAAGGGGCTAGAGAGATGGTTCAGAGGCGAAGAGCACTGCCTGCTCTTCCAGAGGTCCTGAGTTCAATTCCCAGCAACCATATGGTGGCTCACAACCATCTGTAATGTGATCTGGTGCCCTCTTCTGGCCTGCAGGTGTACATGCAGGCAGAGCACTCACATACACACTATAAATCTTTAAGGAAAAAAAACCATTTTTTTAGCCGGGCGTGGTGGCGCATGCCTTTAATCCCAGCACTCGGGAGGCAGAGGCAGGCGGATCGCTGTGAGTTCGAGGCCAGCCTGGTCTACAAAGTGAGTCCAGGATGGCCAAGGCTACACAGAGAAACCCTGTCTCGAAAAACCAAAAAAAAAAAAAAGAAAAAAAAAAAAAAGAAAAAGAAAAAAACCATTTTTTTAAGTAGGAGTGTGATGGCCTCTGCCCTCAGGGCTCCCAGCTGACAAAGCAGCACATGACAGACAGTTCAGCAGCGGCTCAGAATCTAGTGTCTGTTT
This sequence comes from Acomys russatus, assembly GCF_903995435.1. Classification (NCBI taxonomy): domain Eukaryota; kingdom Metazoa; phylum Chordata; class Mammalia; order Rodentia; family Muridae; genus Acomys; species Acomys russatus. Next base: position 65,708,812 of record NC_067151.1, read on the forward strand.
GGTAAACATATGCCATGTATGTGACACGCACTGTCAGGGAGACACCCTCATGAAGCAGAGAAGGGGCAGCAGTGGCCTTGGGGGCCTGTGGTCATTTCACCTGCTGGGCCTAAAGGAAATGAGCAAGGGCTGTCTCGGTGTGAGAGCTGTTGGGGTGCAATCGTAAGGTCTTGACTACAAGTTTTAGACCATCCGAGTGTCATGGATTTTGAACCCAAGGCCTAGAATCCCAGGCTCAGCTTCAGGATTGAGTAAGCCAGGGAACCGGAAAGCTGGCACCAGTTAGCCTCAGGAATTTCATTTCAGAAACTGATATGTAAAAATGATAAAATAGCTTGGCAGTGGTGATACCTTTAATCCCAGCACTGGGGAGGCAGAGGCAGGTGAATCTCTGTGAGTTTGAGGCCAGCCTGGTCTACAGAGGGGGTTCCAAAGCAGCAGCCGTGGCTATACAGAGAAACAACAACAACAACAACAACAAAAAAAAACAAAACAAAAAGGATAAAATAGATTATAATAAAACCACCAAAGAAAATGTTTGGAAGATGAAAGCCTGTTCCTTTTGCAGGGCAGGGAGCTAACTACTTTATTTTTGGTTTTTTGAGACAGAGTTTCTCGGTGTAACAGCTCTGGCTAGCCTCGAACTTTTTTGTATTTTATTTTTTCTAAATATATGAATGTTTTACCTACATGTATGTGTGTGCACCACCTGCATAGTGTGCCCAAGAGAGCCAGGGTGTCAGATCCTTTGGGAGTAGAGGTACAGATGGTGTTAGTTACTGTGTGGGTGCTAAGTCCTTTAGAAAACTTAGGGGCTGGAGAAAGGTCCTCACACTGGGAGGCAGAGGTAGGAAGTTCAGGATCATCCTAGCTACATGGGATCCTTTCCCAAAAAGAAAAGGAAAAGAGAACCAAGAACCGTTGAGCAACAAAGGAAAGGAAGTTGTTGGTGTTGGTCACCTGTTAGGTCTAAGCTGCAGCACGGTCACAGCAGGGCAGGGCAGAGTCTGCCATCCTCGGGGAAAGTGTTGGACAAAACCGTTGCCTGTTATCACAGTGGCAGTAATAGCAAATTGGTCATAACATGCAGAATATCTGGGTTTTTGGTTTTTTTATGTGCACTGGTGTCTTGCCTGCATGTACAGTCTGTGTGAGGGTGTCAGGTCCCTAGAACTATAGTTACAGTTGTGAGCTGCCATGTGAGTGCCAGAACTTGAACCTGGGTCCTCTGGAAGAGCAGCCAGTATTGCCAGTATTAACAGCTGAGCCATCTCTCCAGCCCCATCAGGTGATTTTTAACATCAACACAAGCCTGCTAAAACAGGCCCAGGAAGAGCGAACCATTCAAATTTTTCTTTAGCCGGACATGGTGGCACACGCCTTCACTCGGGAGGCAGAGGCAGGTAGGTCCCTGTGGGTTCGAGGCCAGCCTGGTCTACAGAGTGAGTCCAGGACAGCCAAGGCTACACAGAGAAACCCCGTCTCAAAAAACAAAACAAAAAAATTTTTTTCTTTAGTATAATTTTCCAAAACATATTTATTATTGCATTTTCATGTATGTTTTGCCTGCATGTGTGTATACACACCGTGTACATACCTTGTACCCACAAAGACCGGAAGAGGATATCAGATCCCCTAGAATTGGAGTTACAGTGAGCTGCCTGCTAAGTGGATGTTGGGAATCAAACCTTGGTCCTTTTGAAGAACAGCCAGGGGTCTTTACTGTAGAGCCATCCCCCCAAACTTTAGAAAGGGAGGTGGAAGGGCTGAGTATGTAGCTCAGTTGGCAGAGTTTATCTAGAATACACAAAGCCCAGGGTTCAGTCTCCAGCAACCCATAAAACCAAGCACAGTGGTACACATTGGGGGATTGAGGAAGAAAAGTCATCCTCATATGTTCCAGGACAGCTTGGGGCACATGAGACTCTTCTTTAAAAAAATTTAAACAAACCAGCAAAGGCATATGGATTCACTTTTCGTGTCACATGTCTAGTTTGCGTATGAATGTTTTTTTCATCCATAGCTGATGCAACAAAAGGGCACCAGCCTTTTAGCCATGCACTGTTTTGAGTCTCTCTGCCTATTGGGGAGAAGTTAGCTCAACAAAGTTGGAACTCACTTGGCCCAAAAGAAATAACTTTTATGTATTAACACTTGGAAGGATCACTTCTTCCCTCTTATTTCTGGTAGTATCCCTGAATTAAGATCTCAGTAGAAGTCTGGAGGGAGATTTGACAAAATTGTCTTGTGGGAACTGAAAAGGGCATGTCTGTCTGCTGATGCAACCAAGAAACTTACTTACCTTCTTCAGGGATTTCTAATAGTGTGAATTTCCAGCAAATAGAATTTGTTATGTTCTGAGTTTTAAAAGGTAAAATATAAATACATTTTAAATTTTATCCAAAAAAGTTAGTCAAGACAAATCAGAAAACAGTAAACAAAGACAATTAAAAACAAAACTCTGCATTGCGGAAGAAGTCCCAAGGCAGTTTCCAGGTAGAGAAGCTAGCCTGGTGATCAAGAGACATTGTCCATCACTGGCTTCTGGACACCTGGGGGGGGTGGGAGGTAGGGTGTAGCAGTGGGGTCATTTGTTTCTCTGGGTCTCTAGATTGTATGGGCTGCTACATTGTTAGTGCTTTCTCACAACTCAGGTGGGCCCTGCTCTCTCTCCACCCCTCCTCTTTCAGCCAGTCTGACCAACTTAGAGGTGGCCCTCAGAGGGGGGTGAGTGCTGAGCCTAACAAAGCCTCTGTTGATAGGGAAAGGCTGGTCATGCTGAACAGGCCAGCCTCGCGTGCTCAGCATGCTAACACAGACCTGGGTCTTTCTCCCTTTAACTCTTCCTCCCTCGCAGCTGGCCTGTAGAATACCACTCCTAAGAGCGTCTTCTGTAAGGGATTTGCCCTTAGCCTGTTTTCTACCTAGACTCTTCTCAGCAGACATGTGGCTCATTCGTATAATCTCAGCACTTAGGAGGCTAGGGCAGGCCTGGACTATATGATGTAACAACATTAGGGAAGGGGGGTGCCTGAGGAGACAGTTCAGTCCATAAAGTTACTACCATAAAATCACGAGAACCTGAGTTCAATCCCCAAAGCCCACATAAAAAGGCCAGGTATGGGGCTGGAGAGGTGGCTCAGAGGTTAAGAGCAGTGACTGCTCTTCCAGAGGACCTGAGTTCAATTCCCAGAAACCACATGGTGGCTCACAACCTCTACAATTTGATCTGGTGCCCTCTGCTGGCCTGCAGGGGTACATGCAGGCAGAGCACTGTATATGTAATACACCTTAAAAAAAAAAAAAAAAGTCAGGGTGGTGGTACACCCTTCCCAATGCTGGGGAAGCAGAAAGGTTTCCTGGGCAAGCTGTCAGGGGTCCTAGTACTCAGAGGCAGATGGAGGCGGAGCTCTGAGCTTGAGGGGAATTCATTGAGTACACCAGGCAGTAAGACCTGTCTTTAAAAAGGTAGACAGCTTAGTCGACTTGCCTCTAACTGTTCTCTACAGATGGGGCTTTGGTTCTGCTGTGAGCTAATTAGAAGTTAAAATAATTCCAGCACTCAGGAGGCAGGTGACTCTGAATTTGAAGCCAATTTGGTCTATATAGTGGTACCAGACAAGCTAGGGCTACATAGACCCTATCTCAAAAATAAATAAATAATCAGACAAAGCAAATGCCTATAATCCCAGCACTTGGGAAGCAGAGGCAGACAGATCTCTGTGAGTTCGAGGCCAGCCTGGTGTACAAAGTGAGTCCGGGACAGCCAGGGCTACACAGGGACACCCTGTCATGAAAAAAACAAAACAAAACAAAAAAATCAAACACGTCAGCTGACTCTGAATAACGGGCCTCCCTTCATTCAACTCGTTGCTGGAGCCTCAGGGGCCTTTTTCTCTTACCTGTGTGTTTACTGCTAAGTCAGGTTCAAGTTTGGGTACTAGAAGTACAGTTTGGGAGAACTCAGCATGTATTGGGCCGGCCTCACCCTCTATTTGTGGGCGACCCAAGTGCTACAGTCACAGGCATATGCCATCGCTCACACTCAGTTTATGCTGTTTAGGGGATGAAGCCGGGAACCCGTGGCCCTGCGTCACAGGCAGGCACTCCACCATCCTCAGCCTTGTAACTTAATCTTAAAACTATGTTTATTAAGATGCTAATAATTGAATTTCACACCCCAGTCTATCTTAGTTTTCTGACTTCCTTTTCGTTGCTAGTTTTAGGTCTAGGAAATTGACCCATACTTGTAAGCAACAGGAAACATGGCTGGGGCGTCCCATCCAGTATGGTGAGGCCAGGGTTGCAGCTTGAGCCCTCCAACCTAAGCCAGACTTACTGCTGCCTCTTCCTCCTCCCCTTCCTCCCTCAGGCACAATGGGAACATCCTCCTGGACGCAGAAGGCCACATCATCCACATCGACTTCGGCTTCATCCTTTCCAGCTCACCCCGAAACCTGGGCTTTGAGACGTCAGCCTTTAAGCTGACCACAGAGTTTGTGGATGTGAGTCAAAAAGGAGAGCGGCCTCCAGAGGTCACTGTGGTTTTCCTCTTGAGAGGAGGAGCTGATGGGCTCCCCCAAATTAGGAGTAGAACAGAAATGGCATTAAGTCAGGACCAGGCAGGATTTCCTGGGAGCTTTCTTATGGGAAAAAGAGAAGTGAAAATAGTGAAATTTAACACACTTGCCTTAAGAGAAGGAAATTCCAGGAGGCCCATGGGAAAAGGAGCCACCAGAATCGCTCTGTACACACAGACCCTGTCCTCACTCCCAGGTAATGGGCGGCCTGGACGGCGACATGTTCAACTACTACAAGATGCTCATGCTGCAGGGGCTGATCGCCGCGCGCAAGCACATGGACAAGGTGGTGCAGATCGTGGAGATCATGCAGCAAGGTAGGGCTCGGGCTCGGCCTGTGCCTCAGCCCAGGGGGCCCGGAACTGCAACTTCCAGGAAGCAGCCCCTACCTCACAACCCAGGTGGGGGAGCGTTTCTCAGGGGATTCCTCCCATTTTCCCTTTAGACCATTCTTCACCCTGGCAGAACAGGGACTTGGGGGGGCAGGCGGAAAGGAGCAGCAGAAAGCTGCAGGTGCCCTCACAGGGGAAACTGACCGTTTCCCACCTCCTGCTCTTTCCCGTCTTCCGCCATCACCATCTCTGGTTCTGATAGCTCCGCCCACACTTCTTCCCCTTACACCTGTCCTGAGTGCCCAACCTGAGCTATCCTCCTCCTGCTCTGCACTGAGCCCTTCCTGCCTCATCTTCTACCTCTCACTCTGTCCTGTCTCCTGCACAGGTTCCCCTCCTCTCCCAGTTCCTCTCGGCCCTCTCTTATTGCCCCCACCCCAGACTCTGGACATTTTACCCTGTCTGAGCTGCCAGTCTCCTCCTCCCCATCCTCGCCCCTACCCCACAGGTTGCCGCCGTTGCTCAGGAGCATCTCTATCTGGCCCCGTGGTGACGGTGGCCCAGGTCATCTGTGAGTGTCAGACATAGCATAGGCAGAGGCCCGCCGCCAGATAAGTGCAGGGCCCAGTCCCAGAGCCTCTTCCCAGCCTCCCCTGCAATCTTACTGGGGGAAGTTGTGGGCTTGCCTTTCCCTCCTCTGCCCACACACTCCCACCTACAGGAGAACTAAGGAGTATGGGATGAGGATGGACCAAAGCAAGGCCTCCTGACTGCTTCCTCTGCACCGTCAGGGTCCCGGTGGGGGGAGGAAAGGGACTTGACACCCCTCTGCTCCCGTGGCTACCTGCTAGCTGCCTTCCTAACCGTCCACAGCCTTAATAGCCACTGCTTCCCCCAGGCTCTCAGCTTCCTTGCTTCCATGGCTCCAGCACCATTCGCAACCTCAAAGACAGGTTCCACATGAGCATGACGGAGGAGCAGCTGCAGCTGTTGGTGGAGCAGATGGTAGACGGCAGCATGAGGTCCATCACCACCAAACTCTACGATGGCTTCCAGTACCTCACCAACGGCATCATGTGACACCCTTCTCAGGCCTACAAGTGGTGGGATTGAAGGCATCCTCCCCAGGAGGACCCATGCCTAAGAACCCCCAAAATCACAAAGCCCCACCTACCTAACCACCTACCCAAGGGAAATGGAAGGCAAGAAATACAAAGGATCATGTGGTAACCATGAGAGCTCACCAGAGGGTAGGAGAGCCACCCACGGGGTCCAGCCTGCTGGGGCTTCCTCCCCACCTCTTGCTGTGTCAGTATTACCACCTGACAGGTCCCAGGATCCACTGCCCTCCCAACAACAGAAACGCACAGGAGGACTGGGGCCTTCTTCCCCTCTCCAGGGTCTCAGAGGTTTTTCTACAAACCGTCTTTTATTTTCCCTGGGTCCAGCAAGTGAAGAGGAGTGGGTTCTTGGTACTTAGGACTTAATCCTATGTTTGGCCATGCTGCTGCCCAGCTGTCCCCTCCCGGGGGCTGAGCCCCAGCCCACATTCCCCCTGACACTTGCTGAGGTTCCCCATCATGGGAGTAAGGAAGGGAGTTGACACAATCCCTCTAATGTATTGAGGTATTGGCCTAGCTACGGGGAATTTCTTGCCCTGATCCTTTCCTCACACCCAGGGAAATAGCTCTCAATTTTTTTTTTTTTTTTAATTTTTAATTTTTCGTTTGAAATAAAGTCCTTAGTTAGCCATCTGTGTCTGGTCTGAGTGGCTTCTGGGGGCAGGGTGGGTAGGAGAGGCTAAGTCCAGCATACAAAAGGCAGACCCACGAGATGAAGGAAGATTGCCTTTTCTGTCCTTCCTTGTCAATACTGTCTCCCTGAGAAGGTCTTCCCCAGTTCTGACTCACCCCTCCCTATCAGTGCACATTGTCCAGCTCACATAAAAAGAAAGGCCTGAATGGGGATTAAACCACAAGCAGTTTTAATGGTCTGGTTTTCTCCCTCGTTTCTCCCACTGTTAGGATTACTACTACAAGAATAAAGGATTCCTGAGAGCCTGTCCTCTGCTCTTCCTGGACCCCACTTGACAGGACTCATCCCCACCAACCCCCCACCCCTAAACTTCTGGGTGAAAAGACAAATGGAAGGCACTGCAGGGACTGGGGTGGAGGCGTTAGTGCCAGTGAGTGCTGGAGGAGGGGTACTAGGGCAGAACCCGGCCCAGAGGAAGAAACCCTGCTCTGTGCCCGGAGAAATCTAGCAGAGGGACAGAAGCTCGACCCTGCACATCCTTCAGCCCTTTCTTTGTGCCTGTCTGGCAGGCTTGCCAAGATCCCGTCCTCCCATCCAGTCACTGGGGTCTGCAGCAGGAGCATTAGTGTTGGATTCAGAAAGGAAGAAAGGTGCCACTAAGTAGGACCCAGAGGCCAAACACAAGAGGGAGGAGGGTGCAAGTCACTAGAATCCTCAAAATCTTTCCCTTGAGTGGAAAGAATTAAATGTTAAGCTCCCCAGCCCAGGGAAGAGGCCTGGGCCTGGGACCTAGTTGTCCCCACTGCCTCCCTGCCGGGCCCTGATAAACGCCATGCCATGCGTGCGGAAGTGGGTCTTGAGGTTCAGAGGGCTGTCGCAGTTCTTACCGCAGACCTTACACGTCAGCAGGTCTCCAGAAGCAGGCGAAGGTGAGCCTGCACCCTCTGGGTCAGAGCGTAATGGAGGAGCCTCCTCGTCCACATCCCCCAGCCCCAGGGCACCGGCCTTACCCCCAGCACGTCTCTTCTTGTGGCTAATGAACCGGTGGCGGCTCAAGGAGCCGGGGGAGGCGAAGCACAAGCCACAGTCAAGGCACTGCTGGGTGCCACCGTCCACCCGCAACCCCACAAGGCTCTGTTCTGCTGAGCCACCTCTCCTACAGCGCAGAGGACCGTGGCCTCCTGACCCAGGGCCACCCCTCAGGGACTTGGCTGGTGGCGTTGTACTGTCAGGCTCCTCGCTGCATGAGTCAGAAGACTGGCGGCGTTTCCGTCCTGGCCCCTGGAGAGAAGTGGAAGAAACTCTGGCTTCCTGAGACCAAGGGCTCACTAGCTCCTCACTCCCATGACATAACACAAGGAGGGCCTTTTCTCACCTGGGCTCTACCAGCAGAGCCTCGAACCAGCGTGCCCCCTCGGCCACAAGGGGCCTGGGTCCCCAGGGGCAAGCCGTGCCGCACCTGGACATGCTTCTCCAGGATCAGGCGACTACTGAAGGTGCGTTTTCCCTCCGTGCAATACCTAGCAGAGGGAAAGTGGGCAAGATGGCACCCGAGGCACGGGCAAAGACCAAGACCCACACACAGCTCCTGAAAGAAGGAAGGCTGCCAGAGGAAAGGGTGGCCTCAACCTTCGGGTCCCCCAAGCACGAGGCAGGTGGACAGGTGCTCTGTGGGAGTCAGGGTTGCCTGGCAGGTAGGAAGGGTGGGGAGGGAGGGTTACCTGCATGGGTAAACTCGCTTGATGCCCTCGTGGTTGACCCTGACGTGGCGCCTCAGGCTGGGGGCAGAGCAGAAGGAGCGCTCACACAGGCGGCAGGGGAACTTCTTCACTGACTGGAGAGCACGGAGAGCGAATTCCTGAGCCACTCATGCCAACCCCAAGGCTGCCCTCAGCCCACCTTCCCCAGGGCGGGACCAGCTCACCTTGCCATGCTCCTTCTTCATGTGAGTCACATACTCATCACGTTCAGGAAACCAGGAGTGACAAAGGCCACAAGTCCAGCCCCCGGGCCCCCCACCCCCACCTTTGATGCCTTTGCTTCCCAGGTCACGTCGGGGTCGCTTGGTTTGGCGGGGAGGGTCAGGGGAGCTGGGCAGCTCCTCTTCAGAAGAAGAGGACTCCTCAGTAGCAGGGGCTGCCTCTGCCTGAGACACAGCCAGCTCCTCAGGCTCAGTCTTAGGGGTCAGAAGGGCGTCTCCAGGCCCTTTCCCAACTGCCTCTTCCCCCAAACGTCCAGACTGATGAGTGTTCTACAAAAGGAAGACACGGAGGATGGCCATGTGGAGGAGAGCCTGGCAACCCATTGCCAAAGGCCAAATAGCTCGGCAGCCATTCCCGGGCCCTCCCCTCCTGTACCTTGAGGTGCTCCAGCATGGTCCTTTTTTGGGCAAAAAGCAGAGGACAAGATGGGCACTTAAAGACACTGACACGCTGGGGCAGCAGGTGCTGGTCAAAGTGTGAGGAGAGGAGGGGTTTGTGAGTGAAGACTGTGTCACACATGGCACACTTATAGATCAGCCTGTGGAGGCAGAAGAAGTCAGTGTCAACGCCACAACAGCCCAGCAGAGCCCTGTCCGGCACCCCACCCTCCAGCCCACCACCTGTCATGCTCTCCCCAGTCTCACTTGGCTTGCTGGGAGAGGAAGCTGGGGTGCTGGGAGTAGAGGTGGGCGTGAGCGCTGGGTGCAGACTTGAAGGCCATGGGGCAGATGGGGCACTTGTGGAAAACTTCGCAGTGTGATGCCTGTATGTGGGACTTGATGGAGTTCACACCCCCAAACACCACTGCACAGCTGGGGCACCTTGGAGAGGAAGTGGAGGGTACTGCAGTGAGGTAGGGGCATCTAAGCACCCCACTTGCTCTTGGGACAAGGTGGATTTCAAAAGAAAATCAGAAAAGGAACATGAGCAAGGCAGAGAAAGGAAGGGGCTCAGGCCCCAGCGGAGCTCTGAGGAGGCAGAGCTGGCGCTCACGCCACCGGGGGCTGGGCGCTCCACTGCTCGCCCAGCGCGTGACCTGATGGCAGGGCATGAGGTGTGTCAACACAACACACGGCTCTCCCTGAGAGCATCTGAAAAGTTACTGCTACGAAACAGATCCTGGAGTTCTACGGGGAGGTATGAGGCACCTGTATCCTACACGGCGAGAGAAGTGCAGACAGGCCTCTCGAAGATGGATCTGAAAACTGGCTTGTAGGAAGTTGCCCCCACACTCAGGACAGACGTGGGGGGGGCGGTTCTTATGCGTGCGCTGGTGGGCGCTGAAGCTGCAGCGGTTGGGGAGCATCATGGGACACGACGGGCACACCTGTCAAGAGGTTAACCAAGGTTCAGCGCATGAGGGGGCCCGGACTGGACCCGCTTACTTTGTCTAAGCAAGCTCCCAGTACCTTCCTGGATTTTTACCTCCATAGTGGCTGGCTGTCCCTTCCCCCAGAGAAGGGACATGAGAGACAACTCACATTGCCGGCCGAACCGAGCGCAGGAGGGCCCGGCTGCTGGAAGTGGGCTGCCATGCCAGCCTTGTCGCGGCACTGCTCCTTGCACTCCAGGCAGCGAAAGCACGTGTGAACGGAGGGGGCAGGGGCAGCAGGCGGCTCTGTTGGGAGTGGCAGCACAGGGGCTTCAGGGGCAACTGTGGTAGTAACGGCAGAGGAAGTGACAGCCCCCTCCCCCTTGCCCAAAACAGGCAAGGCCAGAGGTCCAGGCACAGGTGGGACAGCCACCGGCAGCAGGGGTGTGATATCGGGCTGCCCCACCATCTGGTCGAGCGCCACGGGCCTCATGACCAGGTGTGAGCACTGCATGACAAGCCCCTTGTCCTTGTGCTCCCGGGCGTGCAGAAGCAGGCTACACTTGTTGAAGAAGACCAGGCGACGGGCACAGTGGTTACAGGTGACCTCTATGCGCATGCTCCTGCGGTCATAGTGCCGTGCCAGGCTCTTCTCCAGTGAGAAGGCATCCCCACACTCAAGGCAGCGGTAGCCTGTTGGAGGTAGGGCCAGCCCAGCCTCAGCTGGTGGACTCAAGTTCGGTCTGTAAGCGGGCAACAGGTTCTTGCTGTTGAGGATCCTGTTGAAGGCCTCTACCAGGCTGGACTGCGTCCGCAAGATCACCGAGCCGCCTGCTGTGCCTGGCCCAGTGGCAGACTTAGAAGGCTGTACCATCACCACTGAGGCCCCATTCACCTTCTGACCCCCAAGACCTAACCCTGTCCGCACCTCAGCCTTAGGCAGAGTTTGGGGCACCAGACCTAACACATTCTTAGTCATAGTCTTAGGGCTGGTGGCATTCCCCCCTGGCAGAACCACTGCTTTGCGGGCAACACTAGCTGCCATTAGCATGGCAGTGCTAGCATTCTGGATGGTAGCCACAGGCAGCACTGTACCTTTCAGTCTCGTGCCATCACCCAGTTGGACACTCACCACCTTTGGACCCTCAGGAGTTGGAGTTACAGGGGACAGTTTCAAGAAGCTAGCCTCAGCCAGAATGGCCCCCTCAGCCAAAGGGGCAGGAGGGACAGGTTCTGAGGGAACCCGAGTGACAGTTCTTGTGATATTGCCACAGGATGTTTTAACAGTCTTGATCCGCACCTTGAGGGGCCCAGAGGAGCTGGAGGACGTGGGGGAGTCGTTGCTGTCCTCGTCGGCAGCCTCGGCTCCACTTGAGGGACTCTGGGGACTTCTTGGGGGCGTCTTGTCCCCTGTTCCCTCATCTTCCTCCTTCAGAGGTGTACAACTGGGTGCCTTTACAGGGGAAGCAGGAGCGCCCTGGTGTTCTGGAGACTGCTTGAAGGACACCCCGGCCACCTGGGCGGGCGAGGCACTGGCAGGGATGCCCGCTGCCTCAGGGCTGAGACCTGAGCTCCTCTGGGTTAGGCCCTGGGAATGCTGGGGGCTGCAGCTTTCCTGTTTCACGGTCACCTGTGGCAGGAGAGAGCTGGGAGGCAGCAGGGCTGAGCCATTTTCTGGGGCCAGCTCATAGGGAGTGGAGCGAGGGGCCATGTCACCATCATGAGGCGGGGAAGGTTTGGGAGGCAGGGGATCTGAGCGGTGTCCTGGTTCAGACCCAAAGTGAGCAAAGAGGTCCAAGCATGTTTGGCCTTCCATAGCCTTTTCTTTCCAGGCACCCCCACTGGCAAGGGCTGGAGAATGGGGGGTTTCTGAGAGGGATGGCTCAGGACCCCCAAATCCATTTTGCATTAAACAAGACGCCACAGGTCCTTCCTTAGTTGCATGCCCAGCCTTGGTCTCCTCCTCTCCTGAATGCCCAGTCAGGATCTCAGACTGCTCAGGACACACTGTGTTCTTGACAATGACGCTGACCGTGGAAGTGTCCGGGGGCTGTGGAAGGCCATGATCAGAGGCCTCAGCTGGGCTCTCAGGGTCACCCTTGGCGGCGGCTGCCCTGTCCTTAGGGTCGCCTCCTACGCTGGGCTCTGGCTTCCCGTGGCCTCCTGCTCCCTCATTCTCTTCCGGCCCAGAATGAATGGCTTCATTTGCATCAATGTCGGGGATGTCAAAAGCAGCAAGGAGGTCATCAAAGTCAGGGGTCTTCATGTCCCCCATAGCGACAGGTCCCAGACCTAGTGAAGATAGTGAGAGTGAGGAGAATCCAGGGTGCCTGAAACAGAGACCCTGAACCTCACTCTTCTCTCAGGAACTCTGTATTTGCCCCCTCCAACTTGGCACATCTCCACCATACCGTGAGTCCTAGAGATGCACTTAAGATATTCAGTGTGCCAAACCCTAAAGTCAGGTCAGTGGGGAAACACCAGGTACTGACGGAAAGAGACTCGTAGAAATACAAAGAAGAGTAGAAGTTAAAGGTTCTCAGGGAGCATCTCAGCCCGACTGTTCCTGGGCTTGGCCCGGAGCCAACTAACCTTAGGACTATTAAGGAGGACAGCAGACTTTCGGGGCTTCTTTGTGTCAGCATGGGATCAATTCATACTCTTCGTGGACTATGAACTGGGGGTCCACAGAGCTCTGAAAGGCCATCTCTGCAGCGTCTCTGCCTTCGGCTCTGCCCCGGCTGTTCCTTCACTGCCCTGCTTCTACTACGTCACAAAAAAATGCATTTATTAAAGTTCTTCTACAAACAAAACTGTATGCATGAGTCAAACCCAAAATACAATGTAGTAATGCAGCTGGGCCGTGTGAGGTCACGAAGGAGCTGGCTGCACTGCCCACCTAGGGCCAGGGTCACAGGTCACCTGAAGTCATGTGACCTGGAGCCACTCTGGGCACCTGGAGCTCTAGCAGGGTCAGCAGGGATCGAGGAGAATAGGGAACAGAAGGAGGTTGGGGGAGGGGAGGGCAGTCACAAGAGCCCCAGCTGAGTCCTCCCCTGTCACAAACACCTGCGGCTTGCTCACCTGCCTTCCCCAGAGTGGCTCCCTCCTCTGCCTTCTCTCTCAGGGTTGAAACCCCAGGGTACAAACTGGTCCAACACAGCTACCACAGCAAAGCTCCTCGTGCCCAGTCATCTCTGCTCTAAGCTCCTCAGCCAGTCTACCCTCTAACTCAAATTCCATCTTCTTGGGTAACGGTAGCCTAGGAAGTCTCCCCCAACTTTAACCTGGCCCAGTGGGGGCTGGGGGAGGCGGCCAGTCCCACAAGACTGATGTGTCACTAGAGCCACAATGAAGCCTGCTCAGAGACTGTGGGAGACGCCAGCGCTAGCTTCACAATCAGAAGTATTTCTGTATCTAGGAAGAAGCAACAGAGAAGGGGCAGGTTCGCTCACTCCCCGATACAGTCTGTGCCCAGGACGCAAGCCATTTTCCCAGGGCCAATTCTCTCACCTGGGCCCAGCCTTCAGGGTGTAACTGGACAGAGGCCCAGCAGGTGGCGGCTGGCATTGCAGGAACCAAGGTGGGGGGTAGGGGACAAGGGTACCAACTAGAAGAAAGAGGAGTCTTCCCTGTACCTTACTCCTCTACTTAATTCTACACATCCTGGGTTTAAACAAAGCTCCCCCAAGTCGGGAGACCTGGGCTACCTTCACACTCAGCTCCCAGCAGAGTGGGTCGGTCGGAGGAGGACAAACCAATGGGGACTCAGACAACACCTGCTTACTTGCCTCTCCCAACAACCTCCCTCAGGCGAGCGAGTGACTCGGAGGTCATCCAATAGCCACCTGGAGCAGACAGTGGGCCAAGCAGAGAGAGGCTTAAGGCCAGTGAGGATCCGCCACTCACAGCCACCAGGCCTGTGGAGCTGCCATCTCCCTCCGGCCTTTCCCCTCTGTTCTCCAAAAGCAAATTAGAAGGGGCTTAACAGGATGGGGGTGAACAGGCCCCGGTCGGGTGGGGGCTCCACTGCCCTCTGCCCAAGGCCTGCAGTGCAGAGCAAAAACCAAGAGCCCAGAGCACGGCCGGGGGGGGGGGGGGGGGGGGGGCGATTAGGCTGAGGCCAAGCTGGGCAGCGGGCGGCATTTAAGTCCCTGCCATCTGCCAGGGACTGGCGCGGGAAGCAAGTCCGGGGTTTTGGGCAGGGAACGAGAAGTACATTAAAAATCTGGAGGGTAAACTGAGGCCGAGTGGCGCTTCTTTCACTTTCACGGGCTAAGAATTCAAGGCAAGGCCTCAGCCAGGCCAGGCCCTTTAGGACCTGCGGCGCTGCGAATCGGAGGTGGAGGGGGGGTGGGGGGCCAGGAGTCCCCAGCAGTGGGGAGTGGCGCGAGGCGAGTGGAGACACAAGCGGGGTGGCTGGGGGGGCGGGGGCGGCGGTCCCTGCGTGACTCTAAGCTCTGTAGCCAGGTCAGTCCCAACTCGAACCTGGTCCCCTCCATCTCTGCGCGCCGAGCAGTCTTGCCCCGGGCTCCGACCACCCGTCCCCCCCCCCCCCGAGAGATTCTCTCGAGACCCGAGTGACTGCAAGGCGCGCACCAGGCTCCGGGACGCCAGCTTGAGTCCAGCCCCGGGCCCGGACGCTGACCAGCAGCACCTGGTCGGGATGCAGGCTCTGCTCCAGCTGGGCCCAATTCCCCGCCGCCCCCACCGCCCGGCACGGACACCATTTTAGGTCGCGACATCCCGCAGCCTCCAGTCCCCCCTTGCCGCACTCCGGACTGCCTCTGGGTCTAGGAGCGCCAGGACTTGGGAGGGGGGTGTCCAGGAACAAGCCCCCCCAAACACACACCTCTCCCACATTACCGGACTAGAGCAGTGCTTTCAACAGACTGGAGTTCCCACCAACAGCCCCCGAGCACGAAGGCGGCGACCCCGCCTGGCAAGCAGCCGCCCCAGGGGGCGGCGGCGGCGTGGAGAAGGGGGTAGTTGACCGAGCGGGGGGGAGGGGCAGGGGTATTTACCCGCCCCCCCGGGGGGCGGGGCCAAGGGCGGGTATTCGCGCGTGCACGCTCACTTGTTCCGGTCCCGGTGCGGGCTGAGACCCCCCCCACGGCCTCCACCCGGTTCCAGCCGCCACTGCTGCTGCCGTCGCCGCCGCCCTCCCCGCGGCCGCCGCTACTTCCTGCTTCCCTCCGCTCAGGCCTCCTCCTCCTCCTCCTCCTCCCACCCCCTCAGCTCCCTCCGCGATCCCGGGCCGGGCTGCCCGCTTTCCTACTCGCCATTGGCCAGGGGGCCCGTCGTTCACGGCTGAGCCCCACCCAGCCCCGCACGGGGTTGGCCCTCCGTGCCCCGCTCGGGAAGGGCCCCCGCCCGCTCCGTCCCCTCACCGCGATTGGAGGAAGGGCCTGCGCCCGGCGGAGGAGCCTCTCTCCCCATTGGGCTGCTGCGGGAGTCCACCTGCCCCGTCTGCGCAGCTCGCAAGCCATTGGCCGCCGCCGCCGTCGCTTTAGCACGAAGCCACAGCCCTTTAGTCTCGGCTTCGGGACGCGACGGGTGACTTCAGCCCAGAAGCGTGGCCGCCCTCTCGCTATTGGTCGCTCGGAGCTGGACGCCGCCACCCCCGTCTCCCCCCATCACGTTGCAAACTTAGGAACTCTAGCAGGGCGGCGGCGCGCCTAGGGGAACCTCGTCGGCTGCGGGTGCAACCTAAGTGCTCGTTAAGCGTTCGTGCCGGTGGGGCGGGCGGGGGGGCACAAGATGGGGCGCCACCCCCAAACATTACGTCATCGGCGTGGCCGCCGCCTCGCGTCGCTCGCGCGGCCCGGACGGCTTTGTAATCCGGACGCGCGCGGTTCTCGCGCGGGCCAGCCTTTGGGGCGTACGCACTGCGCGCAGCTCCTCCCTCTGCGGGACGGCCGGACCAGCCTTGGGATTCGAGTCGTAGAAGAAACCGGAACCGGGACCCCGGACGCGCTGCGGACCGGAAGTGGGGAAGGTGACGTTGGGAGTGCTGGCGTGGCCTGGGCCACATCCAAAGAGAGCGTGAGGTAGTGCGCCGAAAGGCCTCTCAACACGAGCGGAGGCGGCGCTCGGAGCCGCTTCCCGTTTAAGGGGGCTTTTTTTGTCTTTTTAACTTCCCTCCCCTTCTCCGCCCCTTGCACGAGCTGGCGACGCTGTTCGGGTTGAGCGTTCCCGCGCTTTGAGGCCCCGCCCCCGGGGCGGGGAGAGGGGCGGGGTTTGCCGCGCACCCGGCTGCACGCTTTCGCGGGATCCGTCTGCCGGCCCACGGGACTAGGGTCTGGAAAGGTTGGGTTTCGTTTTCACCTTTTTTGCAGCGTTGAGAGTGGAAGCTGGGCCGTCACCCAGTCCAAGCAGGCAGCATTGCAGGAAGTTTGTCGAGGTTTTTTGTTTGTTTGTTTTTAACTGATGGACATAGGCAATCGCACGTGCTAGGCAGATGCAGCAACACGGAAGCTCACTTTTGGCGACGGGGTTTTCACTAAGTTGTCTCACCTAAGGCTACGCTGCTGAGTCACCAGGCCCAGGTTTTGGTAAAGCCTTTGAAAGGAGGCTGTTTCCTGCCCTGGGGCCCAGAAAGCTCGAGCTTACGGGTGGGAATCTTGGGACCACCGCATTCCGCACGACGGAGTCCGGCAAGTCGTTCTGCCTCCCTGAACCTATTGTCTCATGAATAAAATAGTAATTATAATATCCACCTGCCAAGATTATTTTTGGGAGGACGCAAAGTTTAGAATGTAGAAGCGCTGTTTATAAAGCGGTAGCAGCCGCGCGGTGGTGGCGCACGCCTTTAGTCCCTGTGAGTTCGAGGCCAGCCTGCTCTACAAAGTGAGTCCAGGACAGTCAAGGCTACACAGAGAAACCCTGTCTCGAAAAACCAAAAAATAAAGCAATAGCAAACTGGATGAATGGTCCCACCTCCACCTCACCCGCCATCTTTCTCTGCAGGTGCTGCGGTCACAGCAGCCTTCCTTCTCTGAGACTTCGTTGGAGAGCAGAGGATGTGGCTCAGTTCGTAGCTTATTTGTATCCTATGACCCTGTGGTAGTCCCCCATGCTCATAATCCCAGCGTTTGAAATGGAGGCAGGAGTATCAAAGTCAGAGGTGCTCTTCGTGTGTCAGCCAACGGGGTAAAAGCCTCCTACCGGACCTGACCGACCAGCATTCCATTCCCACACCCTCTTCTGGGTCTTTCCATAGATTTATTAATTACTATTTCATAGATGTGTATTATGATTAGACTTTTATGTTAACTCATTTAATCTTTACCACAACTCTAGAGGAAAATATCTTTATAGTATTTTGGTTTGGTTTGGTTTGGTTTTTTTTGTTTTGTTTTTTGAGACAGGGTTTCTCTGTGTAGCCTTGGCTGTCCTGGACCCACTTTGTAGACCAGGCTGGCCTCCAACTCACAGCGATCCGCCTGCCTCTGCCTCCCGAGTGCTGGGATGAAAGGTGTGCGCCACCACGCCCAGCTTATAGCCATCTTATTGAAAGGAAACAAACCAGGGCAAGCTAGACTAACTGACAAAGTCAAAAGCAGCGAGGCTAAAAGTTTGAGGATCCAAAAGGACAAATGCTGAATTACAGACTCCCTCGCCAGGAGCTTCTGTCTAGAAATTTGTTCTTCAGTTAGATGTGCTAGTCATTTGTTTAAGAAATATTTTTCACACTAGGTATAGTGGTAGACATCTCGTAACCCCAACACCTGGGAGGTGGGGCAGGAGGAGCACGCCTTCAAGGCCACCATAAACTTAAAGAAACCAGAACCCCGGTGTGACCTGGGCAGTCTCACAAAGCTGAGGTCTCAGTCGCTCCAAAGGCCAAGACGAGCAGGCTCACTGACAGCCAGTTGTTCCTGTCCAGCCTGGTTAACGTAGTGAGAGCCTGTCACGAAAGTGATTACTAAATAATGATAATGCATCATCATTCAAAGAGATAATAAGGGAAATTGATGAGGAATATATGAGTACCATCTGTATTTTTTTGCCCAATTTTTCTATAAACCTAAACATCCGTAGGTAAAGTATATTTTTAAAAAATTAATTTGGGGCTGGAGAGATGGCTCAGAGGTTAAAAGCACTCTCTTTTCTTTCAAAAGGTCCTGAGTTCGATTCCCAGCAACCACCTGGTGCCTCACAGCCCTCTGTAATGTGATCTAATGCCCTCTTCTGGCAGGCAGAGCATTGTACACATAATAAATAAATAAATCTTTTTAAAAAAACAAAACAAAATTTCAGCCTGGCAGTAGTGGCACACACACCCTCAATCCCAGCACTCAGGAGGCAGAAGCAAAAAAATCTCTCTTAAATTCAAAGCCAGCCTGGTCTGCAGAGTGAGTCCAGGAATGCCAGGGCTACACAGAGAAACCCTGTCTCAACAAAGGGGGCCCAAAAATTGAAAACTAGGAACGTTTTTAGATTACAAAATGTCAAGGCAGGAAAGAAAGACAGGAAGTGTGAGAGGGTGTATTTCAGATAGGGTACATGGGTGAGTGCTTTGCTGGTGAGATTGCAATCTAATAATCCCAGAAGAGCTGACTGATTTTGCAGCTCTCCGGGTCAGGGACACCCCAGGAAGGAGGCACAAAATGTTCTCTGTGGTAGTGTGAGGCGGGGGCTAGCAGATAGAGAGCTGAGTCTGGTCATGTGGAATCTGAAGGTTGTTCAAAGGGGTTTCATGCCTGCTGGACGTGCTGTGCACACCTTTAATCCCAGCACTCAGGAGGCAGAAGCAAGCGGATCTCTTGAGTTCGAGGCCAGCCTGGTCTACAGAGTGAGTTCCAAGACAGCCAGGGCTACACAGAGAAACCTGTCTTGAAAACCAAGGGCTTTTACCCCCTTGGTTCTCCCCCCCACAACACCCCTGTCTCTCTCTAGGGTCCCCCTTTCTCACTATCACTTCTCTCTCCTACAGTCTCCCACGATCTCTGTCTCTTGCTCCACCCTCATTGCTAACCCAGGCTCTAACTCCTCCCATCCCTTTTCCCTCAAATAAACCTCTTTGTATCAGAAAAAAAGGAAAGAAAGAAAAAGCAAAAGAAGAGAAGAAAGGAGGAGGAGGAAGAGAAGGCTGTGTTGGCACACCTGGAAACTCAGCACTGGGAAGGCTGAGGCAAGAAGCACACGTTTTGTTCCAGCCTGGGCTATCCAGTAAGGTCCTGCCTCTGAGTTTTAAAAACAGCTGGAGAGATGGATCAGTGGTTAAGAGCTCTTGCTGCTTTTGTAGAGGCCCCAGGTTTGGTTCCCAGCATGCACGTGGTGGCTCACAACTGTCTGTAACTCCAGTTCTAAGGAATCGAGCGCCCTTTCCTGGCCCCCTCATACACCACACACACAGTACACATATCTATAATCAGACAACACACTCAAAAAAATAAAGACAGCCGGGCGTGGTGGCGCACGCCTTTAATGCCAGCACTCGGGAGGGAGAGGCAGGTGGATCACTGTGAGTTCAAGGCCAGCCTGGGCTACAAAGTGAGTCCAGGACAGCCAAGGCTACAAGGAGAAAGAAGGTAAAGTCCACAAATCATCCAGGGGAATTACAAGCTCGTAAGGGGACTGAGGAAAAAGAGCAAGGAGGGAACCAAGAGACTTTTGAAACCTTAGAACCAAACATCCCGTTCCTAGCCCGTAAGGAAAGTGGCACACTGACAAGTTCCATTCACACTAATAGAATTGACCCTATGGATTACAGAAAATAGAAGTCATCAGTGGTGTTTTTTATTTAAAGATTGATTTATTACTTATATAATGTTCTGCCTACGGCAGAAGAGGGCACCAGATCTCATTACAGATAGTTGTGAGCTGTCATGTGGTTGCTGGGAATTAAGCTCAGGACCTCTGGAAGAGCAGCCAGTGCTCTTGACCTCTGAGCCATCTCTCCAGCCCCTCATCAGTGATATTGATGAGAACAGATCCGGTACATTGACAGTTGACACTGTATTATTGCTCCATTTCCTAGAAAAATTCCAAGTTCCAGTTATCAGGGACAATTTTTGTTAAATGCTGTGTAAGGACTCAAGAGATGGCTCAGTAGTTAGGAGCACTGGCTGCTCTTCCAGAGAGCAGTATCCATATGGATGCTAACAACCACCAGTAACTCCAGTATCGGTGGGGGGTGATAATAGGTAAGGCTAAGGAGAGGGACTTGGTCATTGGATGATGTTTGGTCTCTAGTGCCTATGGCAGTGTCTCTAGAGCTGAGACGTGTAAGAATGAGAAAATAAGCAGGCCAGGTGGCACACACTCGTGCTCCCAGTGCTCTAAAGGGTAGGATCTGGCCGGGCGCGGTGGCGCACGCCTTTAATCCCAGCACTGGGGAGGCAGAGGCAGACAGATCGCTGTGAGTTTGAGGCCAGCCTGGTCTACAAAGCGAGTCCAGGACAGCCAAGGCTACACAGAGAAATCCTGTCTCAAAAACACACACACACACACACACACACAAAAAGAGGGGTGGGTGGGGGTTAGAATCAGAATTCCCACCTAAGCCTCATACTGATGAGCACCTCTCTGTTGGAGACAAAGTTTCACCCTGGAATCCAAGCTGGCCTAGAACTCACTGTATAGATCAGGCTGGTCTGGAAATCCTCCTGCCTCAACTTCTGAAGTTCTGAGACTTCAGATATCTGATACTGTGGCTAGCAAAGACGGGATTTGAGAATTTATAGTTTACTGCGTTTGAGTGGTGTGTGCATGCGCACATGCATGGAGCAGAAGGGAGAGGGGGCAACCTGCAGAGGTCAGAGAACAGTTGATGGCAGTTGTTACTCTCCCCTTCTCCCGTGTCATCCAGGGACTGGACTCTGCTCATCAGGCTGCAGGGCCTCTCCCTGCTGGGCCATGTCGCCGACTTGTTAAGTATCACCCAGCTCTCTCCGCCTCTGCCTCCAGCTTTAGTCCCTAGAGTACTACAGTGCTGGTGAGACCCCTGACAGTTTTCCAGGGCACAGTTCTGGCTAGTGTGTAAAAGAGCCTCCGCCTGGTGTGACGGCCCACACATTTAATCTCAGCACACCAAAAACAGAGGCAGATGGATCTCTGTGAGTTCGAAGCCAGTCTGGCTCATGTCGGAATGACCAAGTTAACTAGCACTACACAGTGAGGCCCCGTCTAACAAAACAAAAAGGGGCCCTCGTGAGATCCGCCTGCCTCTGCCTCTGCCTCCAAAGTGTTGAACTCAAAGGTGTTTGCTACCATAGCTGGTTGGCTTTAGTGTCTCAAGACAGTGTGGCCCTGGCTGTCCTGGAACTCACACTCTGTAGACCAGAGATCTTAGAGACCCGTCTGTCTCTGCCTCCCAAGTGCTGGGATTAAAGGCTCAGAAGTGTTCTTTTTTTTTTTTTTTTTTTTTTAAACTCACTCCTAGAGTTCCTCCCAGCATCCTGTGGGTGGGTGCCAGCTGACACAGGAACAGGTGCGTGGCACAGCTGTCGCTGACACGCATGCTGCCCCCACAGCCATCTGGCCAGTCCTCACTCTTGCTGTTGCAGATCAGGAAACTCCCCTTGCATCCCCTTTGATGGTGCTGTATCATCCCACAGCGCCGGCTCGAAACCGCTGAGTAATCTCTCCAGCCCCTTTTGTCATGTCTTTTAAAACTGCTTTTATGTGGATGAGTGCTTTGCCTGCATCTGTGTGTGTGCACCGTGTATGTGCAGTGCCCATGGACATTAAAGAACTAGAATCACAGATGTTTTTGAGCTGCCATGTGGATACTGGACCTTGAACATGGTTTCTCTGCAAGAGAAACAAGTGCTTTTAACTGCTGAGCCATCTCTCCACCCCCTTTAATGTTTTTTAAAATATTTATTTATTTATTATGTGTACAGTGCTCTGCCTACATGTGCACCTGCAGGCCAGAAGAGGGCATCAGATCACATTATAGATGGCTGTGAGCCACCGTATGGTTGCTGGGAATCGAACTCAGGACCTCTGGAAGAGTAGTCAAGTGCTCTTAACCACTCTGAGCCATCTTTCCAGCGCATATGTTATTTATATATAACAATTAGTTTCCCTTTTTTTTTTTCTGACACAAGGGCCCACTGTGTAGCCCAGACTGTCCTCGAACCCACAGAAATCAGCCTGCCGCTGCTTCCTCGGTGCTGGAATTATTGCATTTTCATACAAATTCTATTATCCACTCCTCTTCCCAGTTGACCCCTTCTACTTTTGTTTGGTTGGTTTGGTTTAGTTTGGTTTATTTTGTTTTGTTTTGTTTTTGGATTTGTTAGTTTGTTTTTGAGACAGGGTTTCTCTGTGTAGCCGTGGCTGTCCTGGAATTTACTCTGAGACCAGGCTGGCCTCGAACTTATATCCATCTGCCTCTGCCTCCCTGAGTACTAGGATTAAAGGCCTGCGCCGCTGCCACCAACACCTGGCCCCCTTCTACTTTTGGGGGGGAGGGGTTGGTTTTTAGGTTTTTATTTTGGGGGGTTTTTGTTATGTTTTGTTTTTCGAGGCAGAGTTTCTCTGTGTAGCCTTGGCTGTCTTGAACTTGCTTTGTAGACCAGGCTGGCCTCGAACTCACAGTGATCTACTTACCTCTGCCTCCCAAGTGCTGAGATTACAGGTGTGCGCCGCTGCCCTCAGCCCCAGGGAGGGCTCTCAACAGCCATCTTGCTTGCTTGTTCTCTCACACACCCTAACGCCCGACCCCTGCCAGCCTAAGAAAGAGCAAGCCAACGCCTCCGGATCTCATATTCTCTGAATGAGCCCTTTTGCCTAATCAGAGGCTAATGTGAAGGTGCTAGCCACGCGTCCTTCCCTCTGGGCCTCAGTCATGCATCATACTGTGCTTTCAAAGAATCTCTGTTGGAAAGACTCATGTTTGAGGTTGCAGTCCTCCCAGTCCGGGCAGCTACACTGAGCTCTGCCCTAGACAGAGGACTCTCTCTCCCCAGCAGGGCCTCCCGCTCTCTGCCTGACCTCATCTGGACAGTGTCTTTAGGCACAGATACCTCTGACCACATTTGCTACATGGCCTTTGACACAGTTCCCGCTAGCCCTCCCCTCCCTGCGCCTGTAGGCTAATTAGGTGCTGTGTTCCCGTTGATACGGTAGGAACATGCTGCCAAACACAAATCAAGCATTATTAAAGCGCCTACTTTCAACCAGTTACGTACACCTGTCCTGGGAGCCCCCCACCCGCTCCCCGGGACTCTATAGCCTTTGTTCTCCCCCAAATAAAGCTGAATTATCCCCCTGAAGTGCTTCCTGGAGTAGCCTTTCTTCTCCGTGCTCACGGCCTTTGGATCCCTGTGACTTACCTTCTGCCCACCGCCCCCCAGGGAAGCAGAGACCCACAAATCTCACAGCACTGAGTGCCACTCTGAAGACTAGCCATTTAGTACTTAGCCGTTTTCAGAGTGTCCCCATACTCGTGACAGAACTGACTCATCAAGTTGTGCCCAATAAAAATAAGAAAGGTGTGTGTGCCACCACATACCACCTCAGGATTGCACCTAAAAGGTGTTCCGTTCTCAGACACCTCAGCCTGGGATGAATCCCAGAGCATATAAGAACCTCTGCAGGAAAGAGGGACACCATCCCATCCCGTGTGAGGACGAGAAGTCACGCCAGATGCCTGGCAGTGGTGGTGCACACCTTTAACCCCTGAGGAGGCAGAGGCAGATGGATCTCTGAGTTCGAGGCCAGCCTTGTCTACAACAGACACTCCACCCTCACATGGATCAACCTCAACTGCACCCCTCAGGCCCCACTGTCTCGACAGCCCAGGCGTGACTGCACATCTCAGTGAGGGAGAAGGCGGGAAAGGAGACGCCCACAGTGAAAATGCATGCCTTACACAGCCGCCGCCGCAGAGAGGGCAGGCTGAGGTTGAAAGGAAGAGTAGGGTTATTAGTATGACGGAAGTCTAGAGTGCCGAAAATGGTGGCAGCTTAGTATGAGGAAGGGCAAGGCAGACTGGCTGTCACCCTAGGGCACATTCACAGCCGACTAAGTTGGAGAGAGATGACTTCTAACAAGCCTGTACCTGTTTCAGAAAAGAGACCCCAACTACTCTGTGCATTAGGAGCTGCTGCCTCAGAAGGGCTGCAGCTGCACTGTGGCGACTGAGGGACAGAGTGTTTAGTATAATAGACGAGACACTTGTAAGGTCAGGGGTTAGTGACAGCAGCCCAGGGACCGACACCAGCCACAGCTAGCCAACAGTCAAGGTCAATATCAAACAGACAAAGGAAGCCTCAAGTACTGTGAAGTAAACCAGGCAGGCAGCACAATGCTGCACACCATCAGATCCCATCAGGACGTGCTCAGCGCGGACCTCCACCCATTCAGACATGGCACCTCAGAGAGATGACCAATCTTGGCAACTCAGCCTTTCTCTGCTTTCTGCCATTGCCCAATAAAGACCTCAGACAAGAAAGTTCAGCAGTTTGTTTGTTTTTTCCTCTCTTAGAAGCCCTCCCATTCTCAGGAGTTTCTTTTCCCTCAGTGTCTTTTCTGTAACTGAGAGCCCCAGCTGGTCTTTGGTGACACAAGTGTCCAGCACTCATGGTCCTCTGCTCATGTGCTGGCCTATGAAAGATTACATCAAATTCCTGCACCATCAGCCCATGGGGGTGGGGTATGCAGCTTCTGTAGACTCATGTGGATCTGTCTGTCCCTCACCCCAGATAATATACCAACAAGAGAAGACCAGAGAGGTGGCTCAGTGGCTAAGAGCACTGGCTGCTCTTCCAGAGGACCCTGGTTCAAGTCTCAGAACCCACATGGCAGCTCACAACTGTCTGGGTTATATAACTCATTCCAGGGGATCCGATGCCTCTGGTCTCCCTAGGCACAATGCATGCACACTATGTACAGACATACATGCAACCCAAATGCTCGTATACATAAACATTAAAAAATTTAAAAAAGATGCCGGATGAGCATGGTAGCGCACACCTTTAATCCCAGCACTCAGGAGGCAGAGGCAGGTGGATCCCTGTGAGTTCGAGGCCAGCCTAGTCTACAAAGCAAGTTCAGCACAGGAGAAACCCTGTCTTGAAAAAAAAAAAACAAAAATTAAAAAAAGGAAAGAAGGGGCTGGAGAGATGGCTCAGAGGTTAAGAGCACTGTCTATTCTTCCAAAGGTCTTGAGTTCAATTCCCAGCTCCCACATGGTGAGTCACAACCATCTACAATGAGATCTGGTGCCCTCTTCTGGCCTGCAGGTGTACATGGGAGCAGAATATGTATAAATAATAAATAAAAATTAAAAAAAAAAAAAGAAAACAAAAAAGTTGGTTTTGAGGGGCTGGAGCACTGACTCGGCATTAAAGCACTGGCCGCTCTTCCGGCGGCCCTGAGCTCAGTGCCCAGCACCACATGAGGTTGCTCACAACTGCCTGTGAATCCAGCTCCCTTCTGGCCTCACTAGAGACCAGACATCCATGTGTGTGGTGCACATACTAACATACATGCAGGCAGGAAACTTACACGTATAAAGTCAAAATAAATCTGAAAAAAAATTTAAAGGAAAAGCAAGGAGTGGGTGTAGCTAAGCCAAAATTCTACTCTGGAGGCGGCTGACTTCTCAGTAGTGGGGTGAGTGCACTGTAGCTTCTAGTGCAGAGCAAACACAGCTTAGTCTGTAAGACCAAGTACATGGGGGTGGAGAGATGGCTCAATGGTTAAGGGCACTCGCTGGCTGCTCTTCCAGAGGACCCAGGTTCAATTCCCAGCACCCACATGGCAGCTCACAACTGTCTGTAATTCCAAGATCTGACACCCTCACACAGATACATGCAGGCAAAAGCATCAATGCACATTAATAAAAAAAAAAAAAAAAAAGACCAAGAACACGTCACACGGGGCGAATGATGAGCCCGCAAGCCTTCTTCCTCCGTTGACATCAAAGCTGCCTCAGCTCCACAACCTTCATGGGCCCTGTCCATCGAGGGCAATCCTGTCTTTCTTTACTATTACAAGCTGTGTTTATAGCTCTGCAACAGCACTTGTACCCAGCACCAGACACGGACTGTAACGGATGGTGATGAGGTGTGCTGCGACGTGGACAGCCCGCCCCCACAGCAGCAGTGCGCGGACAGCCCACCCCCACAACGGCAGTGCGCGGACAGCCCGCCCCCACAGCAGCAGTGCACGGACAGCCCGCCCCCACAGCAGCAGTGCGCGGACAGCCCACCCCCACAACGGCAGTGTGCGGACAGCCCGCCCCCACAGCAGCAGTGCGCGGACAGCCCACCCCCACAACGGCACTGCTTCATCTGGAGACCTCCCCAGACCGCACATCACCCGTGAGCTGCAGCCACTGACTGCCGTTGCACTTTTGTATAAGAGGCCTACTCTCCTAGCTTCTACCTACAATATGAAGATTCAAATGCAGACTCTGGGCTGGGAACATGGACAGGAGGTAGAGCACTTACCAGTACGCACAGGCCCTGGGCAGTCAACCAGTAGGCAGCTTCACAGCCATACCCCCAATGTAGCAAAGCAGGGTGTTGCAGCGGACATACACGGTTTTGTTTTGGTCCCAAGTGTGGGACAGGGAAAGGATTTGTGAGAGAGCAGGTGATGTTTATCCACTAGAAGACGAACCACCTCGTGGGGGGCTGGTTTTGCCAGCTGAAACACTTACTACAGACTGAGAGAGGAGATACATAAATGAGCCCAAAACAAGCAGTGGGAGCTTTTTGGGCCATGGTATTGTTTGGCTGTTCATCACTCCACTTCGAGACGCTCCTAGAGAGAACTGCTCCAGAGAACGCTTCAGGGCTCTGATTCTGGCTGCTGTTCCAGGTTCCAGCAGCAACTTTGGTTGAACTGCTGGTCTGCTGAAATCCTGCTGACTACACCAAGGGAATCGCTCCCAGGAACTGAGTCCAAAAAGGTCTACTTCTCCTGTTCCCATTAACCTCTTTTCCCTCCTATCTAGGGTAGGTGGACTGGAAGGGAGGTGTAAGAATTACAGAACCTCATAGCTGGGCGTGGTGGCACACACCTTTAATCCCAGCACTCGGGAGGCAGAGGCAGGTGGATCCCTGTGAGTTCGAGGCCAGCCTGGTCTACAAAGCGAGTTAAGGACAGCCAGGGCTACACAGAGAAACCCTGTCTCGAAAAACCAAAATGAATAAAGAAATAAAGAACCTCAAATAAGGTAGGTTTGGAAAAGGTCGAAGGCTACAGGTGGTCCCCAACGTACTTTAGGCATAATGAGTAACTTAACTTCTAATGTCGTGGAGGAAGATACACAGATGCTGTTTCAGGGTGTCAGCAAAATCACAGCTGCTGTTGCAAAGTTCTTTCCTGCTTTATAGCCAGAGGGAATTTTTTGTTTTTTTCTTTGTCTTTTTACTGTATTACATTTTTTTAAAGTTTGGAAGAAAGACCAATAAGATACGAAAGCCAGACAGGTCAGTAAATCCTATCGTTCTGGAAAGGAGTGCAGAGTTGGCTGTAAAAGTAGAGAATTTGCGGGTAGAGGTTGAAGCATGTGGAAAGCAAAAAGCGGTGTTGGTAAAGGGGAAACACCTGGTACCCGAGAGCCAGTGTTTCCCACAATTGCCACACCACCCTGCTCCACGAGCCAGGTGCCCAGAGCACTAGCGTGTGCAGAGGGACGGAAAAAAACAGCCAGAGGGACAGTAAAGGTTCTAGAGGAACGAGAAAGCAGACAGGCCAAAAAGGCTCTGTAGACAAGAGTTCCGATAGAGGAATTCTCTAAGGGCCACACAGACGCCATCTGAATGGGCAAGAGACAGTATTAGCTCTCAGGAGCATCAAAACAATATCATAGGACAAGCTATAGCTAGAAGTCTCAGATATCAAAGCACCCGGTGCTAAGTTGGGCCATTTACAAAAAACAAAACAACAAAAAACCCTGTAAGGTTAAAAGTTGCAGCCCTCTAACTAACAGGAGCACTCACTCTGGAGTAACCGGTACTCGGAGAAGAGTACAAGGAGCCGTGGTGGTGATGATGTGCCAAGACTCCCATGGGGTTGTAGCTGCTGCGGGAAGGGAAAACATTGCTCTAGGGATTGTCAATCCAAGAGAGACCTAAGAGGTAATCTCTTGCCATTGGGAAATGAAAGGAGGGGCCTGTTAGCTTGAGGCCCCGCAGCAAACAATAAGAGCTGTCTTTCTTTGGTCAACCAGGAGGTAACAAACTTGCAGGAAAACGAAGACTAGGTATAGGTATCGATGATTTAATGCATGCTACTGAAGGCAGCCCAGCTTTGGGTCTGGCCTCAGATAAACTCCTTACACTATCCCCAAAGTTTGAATGTTACAAAATAACCACTGGTGTCTACGGTCCTTTACTTTCACTGTAGGAATAATCCTGGGAAGAAGCAGATTAACTTCTCAATACTTCATTGTGCATCCGGTCTCATAGATGGGGACTGTAAGGAAGAAAATAAACTCCTGGCATATGTAAAGAAGGGGATGCAAATTAATGTAGGGGATAGAATTGCTCAGCTGTTACTGTTTCCTTACATCAAGGGCAAAGCCACTCCTGTAGAAAGAACGTATCTACAGGGAGTGAAAAAATATTGTCACCGACAAAATTTATAAAGATTAGATCTGACCAGGGAAGCCCTCCTACTACCTGAAACATGAATGTGTTCATATAGCAAGGGAATCTTATGGGACACCTGGTCCTTAGGACATGGCGTCCTTTTATACAGCATGGATATTACAGCTCAAACAGACATATAACATTGATGCCTTACACCTGCTCAAAAATAGGACCAACACTTACCTTTAATTTGTACACCTTGCATAGTCCATATACATGTAGAAATGTACCTATACTTTTAAAAGTCTTCTTATTTTCAGAGAAAAAAAAAAAAAAAAACCAAGATAATAATGAAGACAAAGCAAGAAGCCCAGGTGAGCCGCGGGTGAGTTCGTATTTTTCCATTTCTGCTCCACTTTTTTCCCCCCCAAGCCGCCTCCTGCCTTGTTTCCGCCACTTTAAACAACAACAACCAGCACAAAAAAAAAAAAAAAAAGAAGCCCAGGTGATTCAACCTGAAATACTGCCTCAGCTAATGTTTCCTCAAGGATTTGCATGCATGTCAACTTTAAGAGGGCTAGCCCAAAGGATCGATCCCAAAAAGACTGGACAGAAAGAGATAGTTAGCTTTTCCAGAGCTTGGGCAATTATTTTTCTAAGGGTACCCAAAAGATGTTTTTACCCCCAGACAGCAAAAAGTAATTTTGAGATCATGACACTCCCGTTCCCAATAGGTGGGGTGGGTGTTTCGGTGGGTTATCAATGTTTGTTATTGTCTGGGGGGGGCGTTGGTTATAAGTTAGTAAAGGTTACATTTAGGGACTTCTTTCTTTCTCCCCTCTATCCTCCTTTCTCTTATCTTTCCTATCTAGTGTTGGGGAAAGGAGGGAAAAGGGAAGGATAAAAGGGGAGGATATAGAACTACAGGATAAAAGGTAGATTATTGACTCTATTAGCCCCAAATATTTTACATTGGTATTGTAGATTGATAGAAATTAAGATTATTTTGTTCAAGTTTTCCTTTATGTGTTGTACATATTGTATATTGATTTTGTTCAACATTTGCTTTATGTATTGTACATATGCAACTCATTTAAAAATGGGTGGATCGAGCCGGGCGTGGTGGCGCACGCCTTTAATCCCAGCACTCGGGAGGCAGAGGCAGGCGGATCGCTGTGAGTTCGAGGCCAGCCTGGTCTACAAAGTGAGTCCAGGATGGCCAAGGCTACACAGAGAAACCCTGTCTCGAAAAAACCAAAAAAAAAAAAAAAAAAGGGTGGATCACTGTGAGTTCAAGGCCAGCCTGGTCTACAAAGTGAGTCCACGACAGCAAAGGCTACACAGAGAAACCCTGTCTCAAAAACAAAGTGATGTCAAGTTCTAGTCGTATGGGAGCATATTACAAACTGTAGCTATTCAGGATGGTTGGAGATACAGGTTAGTCGCTACTCACCTATAAATCTCATTTGTAGTCTTGTTAGATACTAGTTTAATTATAGAAGCTTTAGTTTCTTGCATGTTTTCAAGGTTAAGCAGACAGTGCACAGATAGGGTAATAGACATGACTATGCACTATAGTAAATAGATGGTCTCAAAACACTTGAGAGATCTGCAGACTATGGCACTTACTAATAAAGGGACGTACCTGCTCCTGGCAGCACCTCAGAGAAACAAGTGTGGCAGAACAGCCACTGGCCTGAGGAACTGTTCTTATCTCTTCAATGCTGACAGCAGACTGACTGTCCAAACTGTGACCAAGCATGACACTGAGAAACTGGCTGTCCAGCTTTGCAGAGACTAGGTGGGCCAGTCCTTCAAAATTCCTGCTTCATAGAATAGTCTGTCAGATATTTTGGGCTGGCAGGCTGAAGACTGGATGCCCCAACGATAGAGAAAACCTGTGACTGGCCAGGCAGTCAACGCTCTGTCCTGTCTATCCTGTTGGAAGTTGCTTGCCTGTACTTCCTTCATATTATTTTCTTAGGTCTCTGATGGGGTTGAAGACTAGCCATAGTATTACTATAAGCATTAGTTTAAGAGCTAAAAACACGTTTAGAGGTTGATAAATGTAAATTATAATAAAGTGATTCAGGAAAACTTTGGACACTGTGATAAGACTCAGTAGGATAGGACAGACAGTGGAACAATTTCTCCAAGATTGTCAAATACAAATGGACTGATCCTTGTAACTTTTTTTTTTTTTTTTTTTTGTTTCTCCAGATAGGGTTTCTCTGTGTAGCCTTGGCTGTCTTGGACTCGCTTTGTAGACCAGGCTGGCCTCGAACTCACAGCGATCCACCTGCCTCTGCCTCCCAAGTGCTGGGATTAAAGACATACGCCACCACGCCCAGCTGTAAATAACTTTTACTGGATAATTATAATTATTTTTACTGCATGTAGTTTATTATTTAATAGAAAGGGGTATATGTAGTGAATGTACACGCTTTTGTTTTGATCCCAAGTGTGGGATGGGGAAGACTTGTGAGAGCAGGTGATGTTTATCCACTAGAAGACAAACCACCTCGTGGGGGGCTTGGCTTTTTGCCAGCTGAAACACATTACAGACTCTGAGAGGAGATACATAAATGAGCCCCAAACACCAAGTGGGGGCTTTTTGGGTCTTGGTATTGTTTGGCTGTTCATCACTCCACTTCAAGTCACTCCTAGAGAGAGCAGCTCCAGAGAACACTTCAGGTTCCGGCTGCTGTTCCAGATTCCAGCAGCAACTTTGGTTGAGTTGCTGGTCTGCTGAAATCCTGCCAACTATGCAAGGGGAATCGCTCCCAGGAACTGAGTCCAAAAAGGTCTACTTCTCCTGTTCCCAAAAACCTCTTTTTCCCTCCTGTCTAGGGTAGGTGGGCTGGAAGGGAGGTGTAAGCATTACAGAACCCCAAGTAAAACAGGGTTGGAAAAGGCAGAAGCCTGCAGATGTCACTAAGAACAAGGAGTGATGTAGTAATTTTTAGGCACGTTAATGAAGTATATTTGAAAACATGACCTGGATTACTCTAATGTATCTCCAATTACAACCATTTCCTATCTCTCAGGATAGAAGGTTATGTCTCATAGCCCCTGTTGCATAAAAAGAGTTACTTCTAGGATTTAAAGTCTGATGGCAGGCTAGATGGCTCATACTTAACAACACCAAAACTTCTCTCTCCCTTTGTTTTTTTTTCTTTTTTAGCCAAGGGTGCCTTTGAGCTCAAACCCGTTATTCAGCACAGGCTAGCCTTGAACTTGTGGTGATCATGCTACCTGCACCTTCCTAGGTGTTGGACCTACACAAGCGCGCCAGTCCAACTTGTTTTAGATTCTCTTAAAAGTTAGAAAATTCAGTCGGGCGTGGTGCCACACACCTTTAATGCTAGCACCCAGGGAGGCAGAGGCAGGTGGATCACTGTTTGAGCCTGGTATACAAAGCGAGTCCATGACAGCCAAGGCTACACAGAGAAACCCTGTCTTGAGAAAACAGAGTGGGTCCTCAGCAGAGCCCTCTTAATGAAAAAGGAAAAGAGCCTGAGGAACTATCAGATGGAGAGGACAAGAAGAAGCCGTCTGCAGAGGAGGACGTGGAGGGCACGCCTCGTGTCCACGCCTCCCCTCTCACATGCAAAGCTGCCACTATCAGAAGCAAAGGGGGAAAACTTGAAGCTTTATTCGGGTTGTAAAGGCTGCAGACAGCACATCTAAGTCTATGTCCAAGCTGGTCTTTACAGCCCCTGGGCAGACTCAGCTACCCTCCCTCTGGCCTCATTTCTTGTCTTCCTCTTTCTTGTCTTTCTTGCCGTCTTTGGTGGCCTGGGAGGCCAGAGAGCCCATTGCGTTCCGAATGGCCTCATTGTTGGGGTCCACACCCGGAAGGTTCTCTAGGACGCTCTGAAGGAACTCTGGGTCCTGCATCACATCATAGTCGTCCTCCTCCTGGAAAAGGGCAGCCGTGAACTGGGGCCCACGGGGCAGCACACACAGCGGGGATAGAGATACGATGCTGCCGGCTCCTGACTGCAGGGGCGGGGAAGTCAGCATGTCCCATGCCCATAAACAGTGTGAGCATTGCTGACAACAGCAGAGCCCAAGACCTGCTAGCAGCTCAGACGCCACCGCAAGCAGCTCTCCTTCCCCAGACCTGCTCAGGAGGCGTCCCATCAACTCTCCAGACCACTCCCACTTCTTGACCTCACTCTGTGCCTCGGCACAGTTTACAAAGAAACACACACACCCATGTGTTTACTTCTGTTCTCCAAGGCCTAGAGCAAAGGCCCCGGCTCTGAAAGGCTGATGGTCGGAATACAAGGGGATCTCAGACCTGACGGGACCAGAGGCTCACTGCTGGCCCTCACCTTCACTGGCTCAGATGTGTCCATGGCTGAGCTGGCATCGACGTCAGGCGATTCTGCTTGGCCAAACTCTAAGGAAAGGACAGCAGCAATCTGCTCAGTGCTATCTCCCCACCCCACCCCACCCCCTCTGCCCAGGCCCTGCACACAGGCCCTGGCTTACCTGCTCCCTGCAGGGACATCTGCATGGCATAGGCTATCTGCTCTTCCTCAGTCATGCTGCTGAGGTCGGGGAGCCCAGCACGGCCAAACTCCTGCTGGCTGATGGTCATCTTCAGTAGGGCATCATCTGAGTCTGGGAAAGGACAGGACAGGGTAGACCGAGTGGGTGTTCCACAGGGCTGCCCATGCTACTCCAAACCCAGCCCGACCCTCCTCACTCTAGCTTGAACTGGCTACCACCCTCAGGCCGGGACCTGCGAATCCACCTCCTTCACCTTCAGTCCCAGATGGAGCGATCCCAGCCTCGGCTGCAGACGCTGCAGCCGCCCGCCGGGCCTCCTCCTCCTGCCGCTGCCGCTGCTCTTCCATAGAAACGCGAAGGGCCTGTCATGGAGCAAGACAAGATCAGCTAGTGGAGGCTACAGTCGACACTGTGGCTCAGAAAGCGAGACAGCACCTTCCGGCTTACCACACGGGGAAGAAGTGTTAACCCTGACAAGTGGTAAGGGGAAAATGAAAGAAGCTGGGGAGGGCAGGGCCTTAATTAGAAACACAAAGATATGAAAAGGGTCTTATGGGCTGGAGGCGGTGGCGCACGCCTTTAATCCCAGCACTTGGGAGGCAGAGGCAGGCGGATCTACAAAAGTGAGTCCAGAACAGCCAGGGCTACACAGAGAAACCCTGTCTGGAAAAAAAAAAAAAAAAAAGAAAGAAAAAAGAAAAGAAAAGGATCTTATGGAGGTACTCAGGACTGTAGAAAGAACCTTAGAGCCCCAGGGTAACATCTGCTTACTAGGGCCAACTCAGGATCAGCACTGGGATCTACTCCAAACTCGAAGTCACTGGCACCAAGACCCAGCATGGCACCGCCTTCACCAGCCAGAATAGGAGAACTGATGAGAGCATCGGCCAAGCTGGGCCCAGGAGGCACTGTCACTAGATGGGACCCGGTTCCGTCCTTGCCGTTCAGTGTGTTCACAAAGGCTGTCAGCTTCTCTGTGTTCACCTCCTGTGGAGCAGAGCACAAGACAGACGCCTCCGTCACTGAGTCCCCCTCAGTCCAGAGCTGCAGCTGCCTGCAGAGCCCCAGTGGGACTCCAGGAAAGGAGAGGATGGGCCTGCTCATATCCAAGGGATCAAGTCCCATGCCCTGTGGGCCTGACTCACCTCTTCCCCAAAATTGATGATGTCAACATTCACTTTTTCTTTCTTGAGGCGCTTAGCTAGTTTCACCAGCTAGGAAGGAATGGGGGGGGGGGGAAATCAAGAAATTGATTCTATGCAGTGAGGACTGCACTTGCCATGAAGCACAGAAATCCAGCACCTACCACAGGTCTGCCTGACTGAGGTCACACCCAACACCCCGCCCAGGTCTAAGCCTGTCTGTGCACTCACGTCCTTCTCGCTGTCCTCCACAGGGCTGCCCACGAAGGCGACGATGCGCATCTTGTGGTTCTTGCCCTGCCGGTGCTTCAGAGCCAGCTTAGGACGGAGAGACATGCGCAGTCAGGTCAGGGAGCACCAGGGTCCTTCCCTCAATAGTCTAGCTCACTCAGGACATGCACCTACGCAGTCGTGCCTCACGTGGACCAACTGTCAGACCAACCCTCGGGTCCAATCCGCAGGTCTAACTTTTCCTTTCATCCTCCTCACACTCTTGCTGCCCCACTCACTCTAGACTGAGTAAGCAACCTCTGTCTGGGTCAGCAGTCCCCAACCTGAAAGGGGTTGTGACCCTTCACAGAGGCCACATGTCAGATGTCCGCATGTCAGACATTTACTTACAATCCCTAACAGTAGCAGAACTGCAGCTGTGAGTAGCACCAAACATAACTACAAGGTTGGGGTCACCACAAGAGGCACTGTAGTGAGGGGCCTCAGTGTCAGGGAGGTCTAGAGCCTCTCTCCTCGCTCAACCTAGCTCTGGATCACACCTCTGGAGAACTGAGCACCAATCCTCACAGTGGGGAGGCGGCAGGACTCACATGGGCCACTCGGATGCCGGTGCAGAAGGTGATCTTGCCCTTGGGCTGGACAGTGTGGAGCTTGGAGAGGATGCGGCCCGTGTCAGGGGTGAGTGTGGTCAGCACTTCACAGTCGCTGGGTGTGAGCAAAGCACTCAGTGAGTTCACAGCACACACGTGCCTCCCGACCACTCCCACCCAGCTTTTCTCTTCTCCCCACCCCACAACAGGGTTTCGCTGGTACTGCTGGCTGTCCTGGAACTCACTATGTAGACCCGGCTGGCCTCTCCAGTGCTGAGATTAAGGCGTGCACACCACCTAGCTATTCCTCTTTTCTTCAGAGACCTAAAAACTTTTATCCTTTTTAAGATATGGCCTCCTGAAGGACAAGACGGTGAAAACCTTTAGTCTGCATCGAGGAGGCAGAGACAATATATCTGAGCCTGATGCCAGACATGAAACCCTAAGGGAGGGAGCTGGAGCGACGGCTCATTGATTACGAGCACTGACTGCTCTTGCAGAGGACACAGCTTCATTTCCCAGTACCCCACGGTGGCTCGCAATCAGCTGTGAGTCGGCTCCAGGGATCTGAACCCCTTTCCAAACCTCTGAGGGCACCATGCGTGATCATGGTGCATATGCATTCGTATGTACAGGCCAAACATGCATATACATAAAATACAAAATATATCTTTAAAAAAAAAAGGACATTCAAGTTTGAAGTTTACCAGGGCTATAAGAAAAACTCTGTGTGACACCCCACCCTGCCCCCCAAAAAATCCTCCCCAACTACAACAAGCTGCACTGAGGAGTAAGAAAAGCACAGGGATGGATAGGGAAGGATAAAAACAGCCTGTGCTACCAACCAAAGGGCAGCCACCTGCAAACCCAAGGAGAACACCACCCACCTTCAAAGACCCACTGTGTCCCACGTACTTGGCCAGGGTGATGAGGCCCACGTTATTCTCAGGGTTGCTTCGGGTCTTTGAGTGACACACGATGTTGACAGCGTCCTGCTGGGCTTGCAGCCGGGTGGGAAGGAAGTCTCCATTCCGCATGTACTCGCTGTTGTCCACACTGTCGGATTAGGAGAAAAGAGAAGGAAAACAACCACTGTAGGATGCCCGACCCAGCCTCTACAGGTGGAGGACCCTTCACCACCTCCTGGCAGACACACTGTAGTAAGCAGTGACTAGGACTCCCGACCCAGCCTCTACAGGTGGAGGACCCTCAGACGCGCTGCAGTAAGCAGGGACTTTCAGGCTTCTTGGAACACGCAGTTACATGGAACTTTCTGTCTTAACAGAGTATACAAGCTAAGTGAGGCAACACACAGCTGCAATCCCAGAATTAAGTAGACGGAGGATCAGGAGTACATGACCAGCCTCAACTACACTGTCAGTGTGAGGCCAGCCTGGGCTACATGAGTCCCTATCTCAAAAGAAAAGAAAAACAAACCAGAATCTACATAATATGAAAAATAGACTCCAGCTTCCCAGAGCCCCCGCCTTTTTCTCAGGGAGGGGAGTTAGCCACACAATCTACCATCTACCACTAAAGCCACATCCCTGGCGTGGGACCAACTCCTTTTTTAAGATTTATTCACGTAAAAAAAAAAAAATTTATTCACGGATTTTATGTACACGAGTGCATCTGATCCCATTACAGATGGCCGTGAGCCACCATGTGGGTGCTGGGAATTGAACTCAGGACCTCTGGGAGCCCAACTCTTGACGCTGGGACCAACTCTTGAGGTCTAGGAGAGTTCTTAGAGCCAGGAGCGCTGCCTGTGCTAAGGGAAGGGAGCGATGCCCACAGCAAGATTCTTTATTCTATTCAAAAGCCAAATTCTGGTTCAGTGGTAACTTTTTTCCACCTTATAAAGCTTTACGTGATAATAAATAGGACCAAAAAAATGGTCTTCGGGAACTGGGTCTCTCCCCCCAGGGTGCCAGAAACTGCAAAGGTCATCAGGCTCACAAGGCAAGCACTTTCACCAGCTGAGCCACTTTGCCAGACCCTTCGTGTTTTCCCTTGTATTCTCATATGGGGCTGCTTTGTATGTGAAGTACTGAACATCATTCCTAACACTTAGCAAAGAAAAGCACAGGCTGCGTACATGATGCTGTGGCTTTGGCTTCACCACCACAAAACAGGAAGCAATCCGAGAGATTGGTGACCCAGACACACACCTGTGAACAGCCTATGTGAAGACCCAACTGACCTCATGGCCACATCACTCAGGTCCTGCTTTAAAGAGACAGTTCCCAATGCTCTCCCAGGAGGGGTGTGGCAGCCTCTCAACCTTCAGATAAAGTGCTACATCCAAGCCGGGCGTGGTGGCGCACGCCTTTAATCCCAGCACTCGGGAGGCAGAGGCAGGCGGACCGCTGTGAGTTCGAGGCCAGCCTGGTCTACAAAGTGAGTCCAGGACGGCCAAGGCTACACAGAGAAACCCTGTCTCGAAAAACAAACAAACAAACAAACAAACAAAAAAAAGTGGTACATCCAAATATAAAAACAATAGAGGCTTCTAGCATAGTTTGGATGGACCACCTACTAGTGCAAGGACTGTGGGCAAGACCAAGGAGTAGATATGGCTGGGGAAATGGTCAGAGTGTGAAAGGCGCTTTAGAGAGAGAAAACTGACAGCAAATAATAAAGCAGAAAGCAGCTATACTGTCCTCACAATTACTGGGGAAGGAGAAGGCTAGTGCTGGAAAATGCAGGTGCCTTACCACCTGCGCATGCATCCCTGAACTTTCGTCACATGTCTTACCTATACTCGGAGACATGGAGAAGCCACTACAGTTCTCCAAGAATCCGCAGAAGGTAAGTGCCAGTGAACAGGCTCTGGATTCTGAGTCTGTCTCTTTCTACTTTAACTCTCTCCCAGAAGTGAATACAAATTTGGAAAACAAAAATGTTGGACTTGAGGTCAAAATTTTAACTCCAGACAAATAATGAGCAACTTTAGAGATTTATGTTTACTGTTTTTAGGGGTGTCTGTGTGTATGTCTGTGTCCATCCGTTCTCAGAGGTCAAACCTACTGGATCTTCTAGACCTATGAACAGGACAAGATGAGTACCAGGAACCAAACTGGGGTCCTCTGCAAGAACAGCAAGTGCTCTTACTCACTCAACCATCTCTCCAGCCCCAACAACAACTACTTTGTGGCTGTGTTTCTGTTTAGTTGTTTGTCCAGACAGGGTTTCTCTGGGTAGCCCTGGCTGTCCTGGAAGTAGCTCTGTGAACCAGGCTGGTCTCGAATTCACAGAGATCCGCCTGCCTCTGCCTCCTGAGTACTGGGATAAAAGAAGTGCGCCACCATGCCCGGCCCCAACAGGTAACTTCTAAGAGCAATGTTAGGGTTGTACTAAAATCACTTTTTAATACTAAAACTCACTCATTATTTGCCTGAAATTCAAATTTAACTGGGCATCCTGATTGTGTTAGTTTTAAGAGAGAGTCTTGCTAGGTAATCCTGACATAAAAAACCCCATCTCACCTTCCAAGTGCTGAAAAACAAACTTGAGCCATCAAGTCTGGCAGCACCCTGTATTTTAGAAGCAGTGCTAGGCAATCTCCAAAGGGCCTGGTGACTCAGGCTTATAATTCTGTATACTTGGGAGGTGGAAGCATAAGATCCCAAGTTCAAGACCAGCCTATACATCTTCTCAAATAAAGAGCTCAAAGCTAGCCTGAGCTACAATGTCAAAACTCTATCTAAAAAAATAATGCCGGTGACTAAGGAAGGGGTGTGGCTCATTGGTGGAGCACTTTCCCAACGTTCATGAGGCTCTTTGAAAAACAAAACCCTCAGCCGGGTGGTGGAGACACACACCTTTAATCTCAACACTTGGATGCAGAGGCAGGCGGATCTCCCTGAGTTCGAAGCCAGCCTGGTCTACAGAGCGAGTTCCTGGGCGGCCAAGGCTACACAGAGAAACCCTGTCTCAAAAAACCAAAACCAAACCAAAACAAACAAAAAACCACACCAAAAAACAAATAAAAAGAAAAAAGAAAAACAAAACCCTCTTGTAGCCCTGAAGAGTATGTCCTCAGTTTGATTTTTACTGATTTTTCTTTTTTTCTTTTCCTCCGCTTCTAATCCGACTCCTAGTAGGTACATACACCTGGTAAGCGCTCTTCCCGGGGACGAGCTAACTCACTGTGCGGTGGTGCTGCACTTTATTTGCTCTGTGGCTACAGCAAATCACCTTTAGTCCCCGGATTCATTATGAAATGAAGAACTACTTTTCCGGAACGCTGTTGTGAGGTTTAGGCGAGCTAACGTGCAGGGAAGGCCCCGAATGCTGCTCACTCCTTTCCGCGGGACACGGAGGGAGGACAGGGGCGGGGAACCAGGGGTTCCGCGGCCTGAGTTCCTGGGCCGGGATGACTCAGGGAGTCGTCTGCCTGCCTCCCCCGGGCCTCCACGCCACATCTCACCCGGCGGCCCCGTCCCCACCCCAGGCCCTCGGGCCTCGGCGCCTCGCGCACCAGCGACCCGGGCGCGCCCCCCAGCCATGTCCGAAGCTCCTCACCAAACCATAGTGCTCTCCAACACCATCTTGCCACCTTCCCTCTGTGGACCGGCTCCGGGACTGACTAACAAGAGCGCCTGCGATTGGCCTGGCGCTCGTGGCCAATCACAGAACTCGGCCCTCACGTCGTCCCGCCTCTGCGCCCCGCGATGAGTTCTGGGACTTGTAGGCGCCTCGGATTTAACAAGGAGCGCCGGCTACCTTCGCATCCTGCTTAGCTTGGCAACCAGCTCAGGACGCAGTGGAGCACTGCACAGCTGGGCCTGGTGACACTTGCAGTCTGAGGCAGGAGAGCTCTAATTCACCCCCTCCTCTGCTCTATTTTTTTGTTGGGTTGTTTGGTTGGTTTTGTTGTTGAGAAAGGGCGGCTGCAAATTCGCTGTGGAGCCCACTTTCAGTGCTGTTTACAAAGTACAGCATCGTGATCAGATCTGAACTGCAGTTTTCTGGGCCCAGCCATGGAATAAGTTACGTTTTGCTGGCATGGTTAAAGCTGAGGCAAGGTTTCTCTGTAGCCTTGGCTGTCCTGGACTCGGCTGGCCTCGAACTCACAGCGATCCGCCTGCCTCTGCCTCCCGCGGCTGGGATTAAAGGCGCGCGCCACCACGCCCGGCCTTCTTCAGGTGTTTCCACATTTGTCTGTTAACCAGGAAAGGATGTAAGGAGGGAAGTTGCCATTATCCATTATCTAAACTGAGGCGCACAAGTGGTGTAGCCTGTTGTAACTTAAGTAACTACCTGCAGCTTGCCCCCTGCTGTGACCTCATCCTAAATTCCAGGTCAGAGTCCAGGAGGGGACCAACTGCAAAGAGCTGGTTCACGGTTCCTCAAACCAGGTGACCTGGAAAGGCCCAGTCCTTGCTTAACACCCATTGTGTCAAACCGTGATTGGTCAATGCCAGCGCCCACCTCACTCCCCCTCACTCTGTGTTCCCACCCTTTAAAAATCTCCCTTGAGCTGGCTGCCTCCCTGCACACACAGAAAATAAAGCTCTGTCTCTAAAGTGAGTTTTCTCTGCTTCCTCCCTGACCTGAACATCAACCTGGGCTACCTAGCTGCGTACAGAGACTGCCTCAGACACACAGGAGTGCATACGTACACTCAAGACTGTACATGTGTCAGTTGGAGCATGATCATGTAAAAAGTGTCAGGATCGCTGGGCGTGGGGGGCACAGTCTTTTAATCCAGCACTCAGGAAGCAGAGGCTGGCAGATCACTTCGAGTTCAAGGCCAGCCTGGTCTGTAAGGTGAGGTTAGGACAGCCAACAGCTGAGTAGAAAGGTCAGCTGGGTGCTTTCTCTGCCTCTCTGAGCTAGCAAGTTTTCACCCCAACATCTGGTTCTTGAGTCTTCGTTGGCAAAAAAAATTGAATGATTTGGGATTTTTGTTTTTATAACAACAGCTATAAACACTTATACCCTCAAATTCAATTTACATATGTACTGCCTGCATTTAATTAAATACAGGGGAAAAAACTAAACTTTGCAGTCCCCTAACTCCTGTATTCAGTCTGACAGGTTGCAGGAATCCAGAAAGTTTTGAGCAACCAAAAAAGTTTTTTTTTTCATTTAAATGTGTGTGTCTATGTGTGCATGTGCATGTGTGTGTGTGTGTGTGTTCAGGTGCCTGCAGAGGATGGAGAGGACATCAGATCTCATTACAGATGGTTGTGAGCCACCATGTGGTTGCTAGGAATTGAACTCAGGACCTCTGAAAGAGCAGACAGTGCTCTTAACCTCTGAGCCATCTCTCCAGCCCCCAATCAAAACAATGCGATCACCCAAAGAATGAAAGATGAACCAGAAACTTATTTTGGTTAGTTAATCAACGCCTTTAACCCCAACCCTTGGGAGGCAGAGGCGGGCACATCTGTGGGTTTGAGGCCATCCTGGTGCATGTAACGAGTGCCAGAGCAGCCAGGGCTACACAGTGAGACCCTGTGGGCGATGGGGAGGCACATGCCTGTGACCCCAACTACATAGTGGAGGGATTACAAGTTTAAGGTCACCTTGGCAATTTAGTGAGAGATGTCTCAAAATAAAATGGGGATGCGCTGAAGAGACATCTCATGGTTAAGAGTACTTTCTGAGCTGGGCGTGGTGGCGCACGCCTTTAATCCCAGCACGTGGGAGGCAGAGGCAGGCGGATCTCTGAGTTTGAGACCAGCCTGGTCTACAAAGCAAATCCAGGACAGCCAAGGCTACACAGAGAAATCCTGTCTCAAAAAACAAAAAAAAAAAAAACAAAAGGTACTTTCTGGTCTTGCAGAGGACCCATGTTCTGTTCCTGTCATGCACGTGGGGTGGCTTACAACTTCCTATGACCCCAGCTCGAGAGGGCCTGGTGCTCACTTCTGGCTTCTGTGGTCATTCTCAGACACACCCCAAAACAACAAAACAAAAATCCCCCCACAAAAAAAAAAGTTCAGCCAGGCACTTTATTTATCTTTTTATTGTTTTTAGGATTTTTCAAGACAGGGTTTCTCTGTGTAGC
Organism: Acomys russatus; assembly: GCF_903995435.1. Classification (NCBI taxonomy): domain Eukaryota; kingdom Metazoa; phylum Chordata; class Mammalia; order Rodentia; family Muridae; genus Acomys; species Acomys russatus. The sequence goes on from NC_067151.1 coordinate 65,750,781, forward strand.
CTTGGCTGTCCTGGACTCGCTTTGTAGACCAGGCTGGCCTTGAACTTACAGAGATCTACTTGCCTCTGCCTCCCTAATGCTGGGATTAAAGGTGTACACCACGATGCCCGGCTCTATTTATTTTTTACAATTGTGTGTGTGTGTGTGTGTGTGTGTGTGTGTGCGCCTGAGTATATGTGTGTTCACTATGTGTGTGCAGGTGTTCACGTGCCACAGTATGCTCTGGAGGTCAAAAGACAAGTTGTGATAGCCCATGTGTCTTTAGGTTCAGTCTTGGTAGCAAGTGGCTTCACCTTCTGGGCCATCTCGCGGGCCTTTTAGGGAAGCTGTAATGCTGTCATGGTTGTGGGCGTAGTGTCTTCCGTCCTTCCCTATTGCTGTGATAAAGTACCCCGGCCAACAGAAGGACTCTAAGGTAGAATGGGTCTATTCAACTCACAACCAGGTACAGTCCAGAAGGTAGGAGGAACTTGGTTTTTCCAGACAGGGTTTCCCTGTGTAGCCTTGGCATCATGGGTCTCACTCTATAGACCAGGCTGGCCTCGAACTCAGAGATACCCCTGCCTCTGCCTCCCAAGTCCTGGGAGTAAAGGCGTGCGCCACCACCGCCCGACGTTAGTAGGGACTCGAAGCAGCTAGTCACACCATACCCACAGTCAAGAGAAAAGAGTAATAAAATTAATGCACACAGCATGCTAGACATGCTTCCAAGCATACAGCCCAGGACCCTGAGCCCAGGGAACGGTAGGTATTGCCCACAGTGGGTGGACCCCCCCCCATACCAATCAATGTGACTAAAGATAATCCCTTGCAGGGCCCTGGCAGGGCACACCTTTAATGGCAGCGCTCATACCACACAGTGTGTTGGATAACTGTTAGCTTATAAGCAGCCCTGCCTACTTCTAACCACCTAGCAGCCTCTGACCTCATCACCTGCTGCCCGCAGCTGCTCTCTCTGTGTCTCTGTCTCTCGGTTTCCTCACTCTCTGTCATGAGCACCCCCATCTTCTCTCTCTCTCTCTCTCTCTCTCTCTCTCTCTCTCTCTCTCTCTCTCTCTCTCTCTCTGTCATGAGCACCCCCATCTTCTCTCCTCTTCTCTCCTCTCCTCCCCCCCTCTCTCTCTCTCCTCTCTCTCTCTCTCTCTCTCTCTCTCTCTCTCTCTCTTTCTCTCTCTCTCTCTCTCTGTCATGAGCACCCCCATCTTCGCTCTCTCTTACTCTATCTTGTTCTATCACTCCGTCTCTCTTGGTCTGTCTCCCAGTCTCTCTTTCCCTCTGCCCTCATGGCTCTGTCCCCAGCTGTCTGTCTGTCTGTCTACATGTTCAGTCACCCTTTACCCCTTCTCCAGGCCCTAATTCCTCTCCTCCTCCTCCTGAATAAACTTCCCTAGAGCAATATGTGCAGTGGCATATTTGTCATATAGAACACTGGCGCTGCCACTTCCAACAGATTCCATCTGTAGTCCACTGATCGCTCGCTCAGCGCTTCATCCAACACTAGCAACTGGTAAGGTCTCTGGATCTTTTCTCTGCCGGCATGGTTTCCCCTCTCCCTCGAGCTGGAAAATCCTAGTACCAGGTGAAACCGTGCCCGCTCAGGCTTCAGCCCTCGATCCCTGGCGAGCACGGCATGAGCCGCTTGGCCAACTGGTACCGACTGCTCTCCAGCCCGTCTGCGGCCTCAGAGACGCCGAGGTTCAGGGCTGTGGTTTCTGTCTTCACCATGGCAACGATGTCCTCATCCAGACCGCCAAGCTTTTTGGAGACACCTAGCTTCTAAATTTGCCTCATCACACTGCCCAAGGCGTCCGTACCATGAACAACTCCCCCCCACCTCCCGCCCCCGTCTCCCTCCTCCTCCTTTTTGGTTTTTCCGAGACAAGATTTCTCTGTGTAGCCCTGGCTGTCCTGGAACTCTCTCTGTAGAACAAGCTAGCCCCCGAACTCACAGAGATCCTCCTGCCTCTGCCTCTCGAGTGCTGGGATTAAAGGCGTGCGCAAGCACATCACAGCCAGCTCCGAACTCTTCCTTCTTTGTGCCGTTTTCTTGCTCCAAACTCCACCTGGTCGCTCTCCCGCGCTGTATACCGTAACCACGCAGTGTGTCGGAGCCGGCAACACACACCTGCTCCTGCCGTCTCCTGCTCCACCGCAAGCAGCTGCTCTCGAGACTACTCCTAAACTACACTTTCTCCTAGTGGCTGTGGCTCTGGCTCTCAGCCTCTCCGCACTGACCTGCTCACCCCTCCCCATCCCACAGCCTGCAGGAGTATGTACCCCTCCCTCTCTTCCTTCAATGGACACTCTAGTACAAAAACCTGGCTGCGTTCAGAGGCCAAAATTGGCATACCAAATTTCCAAATTCTTTTTTTTTTTTTTTTTTTTTAATGTTTTTTGAAGACAGGGTCTCTCTGTGTAGTCTTGGCTGTCCTGGACTCACTTTGTAGACCAGGCTGGCCAAAAACCAAAATAAATAAATAAATAAATAAATAAATAAATAAATAAAAGGCTGGGCGGTGGTGGCGCACGCCTTTAATCCCAGCACTCGGGAGGCAGAGGCAGGTGGATCGCTGTGAGTTCAAGGCCAGCCTGGTCTACAGAGTGAGTCCAGGACAGCCAAGGCTACACAGAGAGACCCTGTTTCAAAAACCAAAAAAAAAAAGAAAAAGAAAAACCAACAAATAATAAATAAATAAATAAATGAAAAGAAAGAAAGTAAAGAAAAAGAAAGAAAGTAAAGAAAAAGAAAGAAAGAGAAGCTCCTCAGGGGTGGAGAGACGGCTCAGTGATTAAGAGCAATGGCTGCTCTGCCAAAGGACCCCAGTGCAACTCCCAGCACCCATAGCCTATAAGAAGCTTCACAAACCTGTCCTAGGTTGCTTAGCAACCTCTGAAGTTATCACCTGCCTCTGCCACCAATGGTCCAGGATAAAAAGGACAAACCTCCATCCTTTTCTCTGTCTTTTTTACTCTTGCACTCTCTGTCTCTCTCTCTTTCTCTCTCTGCTTGTTTCTCTGCCTCTTCTCCCCTGGGCACCCCTCTCTCCCCCACTTCCTTCTCTCCCCCACTTCTACAATAAGTCTCTCCATATCATATCTGTGTTGTGCCCCCCCGTATTAGGGAACAGTGTATTAGTATGGCTTCTGGACATGTCTATAGTACTTGGATTTTTGTGCCATATCGTTTTTTAAAAAGATTTATTTATTTATCATATATATATACAGTGTTTTGCCTGCATGCACACCAGAAGAGGGCACCAGATCTCATTATAGATGGCTGTGAGCCACCATGTCCTTCCTGGGAATTGAACTCAGGACCTTTGGAAGCGCAGTCAGTGCTCTTAACCTCCGAGCCATCTCTCCAGCCCTGTGCCATCTCATTTTTAATGATAATAACAACTGTAACTCCAGTTCCGGGGGATCTGACACCCTCACACACACAAACAGAATATCACCGTACATAAATAGATTGAAAAAAAGACAAAAAGTAAAACAGGAGACGGGTCATCAACAGATCAAGGCCACCATCCCACGGGACCAACTGATGGCTGACTTCCCTTCACTGTGCACCCCAGCGTCTCTGACCGTTTTTTCTGTGAATCTAGCAATAGACCTTTGCTGACTACAGTACCCCGGGTCCACAGAGTTCTCAACTGTCAGACGTTTCCCTTAGTCAATTCCACCCCTCTGCCTCTCTTCCATGGCCTACAAAATGGACTCCCTTTATCAGCAGGGCTTTCTCTTCTCTGCCTGATGGGGGGCGGGCCACGGTAAGCCTGCATCCCCACACCCTCTACCTGAGGAGTGTCAGGTAGACCTTAGGGAAATTACAGGCCCAACACCCAATCTGCCGGCAGAACCTGTTCAGCAAGCACCTGGGATTCCTGGAAAGTCTCGCCATGTAAATGACGCCATGATTCCCCTTGCAGGGGTGGGAGGGGGTGGGGGTGAGCAGCCAAGGTCAGCAGGGAGCTAAATCAGACAGTGTTGGCAGAGAACACAGGACACTACAGACCCAGCTAGCTGCCCAAGTTGATAACCGCAGCCCAGGAGGAAGATGCGCAGCCCCCAGAATCTGCAGCCTTGACCCCAATAGGTACTGATTCCAGCCCTGGGCTGTACTTGCCAAGTCCACTCCTGGACAAGGATGCCAAAGTAAAGTTCCCCTTGTCCTTTCATCAAGGCCTCTGAGAGAGTCTTGGGTCCATCTGCCTCTGCACACAACGCGCAACTCCACCCCCTCAATCTCCCCCCCCCCCCCCCCACCCCCCCCCCACCCCGTCAACCTGACACAGAAGTGCATCATGTTAAACCCTGACTCTGCCTCCGTGAGCCATGGTCACCTTACAATTCAAAACCACACCCAAGCCAGCTATAAGGTTTCCACGGTCATTAACAACTTCAACATTTTAAAAGTTAAGTCTCAGCCAGGTGGTGGCTTTTAATCCCTTTAATCCCACCACTCCGGAGGCAGAGGCAGGTGGATCTCTGTGAGTTCCAGGCCAGTCTGGTCTATAGAGTGAGTCCAGGACAGCCAGGGCTATACAGAGAAACCCTGTGTTAGGAATCTGTTTCAGTCGGTTTATCTGTGATGTCATTGCCTACCTGCCGTGGGGGCGTAGCCCTACCCAAGATTATAAAAGGCCAAACCCTCTTTATGGCTCTCTTACTTTCTTACCTCTGTCTTTCTTCTTCTGTTTCTGTCTCTGTCTCTCCCCTTTTCTTCTCTTCCCCTGCTTATTTAATAAAACTCATGTAATCTGGCATCTTGAGTTTTTTTGTTCGTTTGTTTGTTTGTTTTTTCGAGACAGGGTTTCCCTGTGTAGCCTTGGCTGCCCTGGCACTCTTTGTAGACCAAGCTGGCCTCAAACTCACAGCAATCCGCCTGCCTCTGCCTCCTGAGTGCCGGGATCAAAGGCGTGCGCCACCACGCCCGGCTCTATCTTATTTCTTATTATTAATATAAAACCCTGTCTCAAGAAATAAACAAATGAGCCAGGCGGTGGCGCACGCTTTTAATCCCAGCACTTGAGAGTCAGAGGCAGGCGGATCACTGTGAGTTTGAGGCCAGCCTGATCTACAAAGTGAGACTAGGACAACCATGGCTACCCAGAAAAACCCTGTCTCGAAAAACCAAAAAAAAAAAAAAATTAAAATAAAATAAAAAATAAAGAAATGGGCTGGAGACATGGCACAGAGGTTGAGTCCAGAGGTCCTGAGTTCAGTTCCCAGCACCACATATATGGTGGCTCACAACCCTCTATGATGGAATCTGGTGCCCTCTTCTGGCTTGCAGGTGTACATGCAGGCAGAGTACTGTATATATAATAGTAAATAAATAAATCTTTAAAAATAAAAAATAAAAATAAACAAACAGCCAGGCTTGGTGGCGCATGCCTATAACCCCAGCACTCAGAGAGGCAGAGGCGGGCAGTTCTCTGTGAGTTCGAGGCCAGCCTGGTCTACAAAGTGAGTCCATGATAGCTAAGGCTTCACAGAGAAACCTTGTGTTATGCGCTCCCACTAGCCTGCTTCTAGGTTGCCTAGCAACTTCTGACATCATCACCTGTCGGTGCTGTTGTGGAGGGATGGAGTGGTGGTGGTAGGGTGGTAAAAGACTTGCCCATCACCCATGGTCCCATGGCTTACTGCTCCCTCTCCCTCCCTCCCTCCCTCTCTCTCTCCCCCCCCCCCCATGGTCCCATGGCTTACTGCTCCCTCTCCCTCCCTCCCTCTCTCTCTCTCCCTCCCCCCATGGTCCCATGGCTTACTGCTCCCTCTCCCTCCCTCCCTCTCTCTCTCTCTCCCTCCCCCCATGGTCCCATGGCTTACTGCTCCCTCTCCCTCCCTCCCTCTCTCTCTCCCTCCCCCCATGGTCCCATGGCTAGCTTACTGCTCCCCTCTCCCTCCCTCCCTCTCCTCTCCCCCCCCATGGTCCCATGGCTAGCTTACTGCTCCCTCCCTCCCTCCTCTCTCTCTCTCTCCCTCCCCCCATGGTCCCATGGCTTACTGCTCCCTCTCCCTCTCTCTCTCTCTCTCTCCCTCCCCCCATGGTCCCATGGCTAGCTTACTGCTCCCTGTCCCTCTCTCTCTCTCTCCCCCCCCCCCTGCTCTCCCACGGTCTCTCTATTTCTCTTTCTCTCTCTCTCTTCCTCCCCTCCCTTCCCCTTAAAATAAACCTTTGTACCAGATCTCTTGTGTGGTGTGTGTATACACACACACACACACACACACACACACACACACACATATATTAACACCCTGTTTCAAAAATAAATAAAATTAAACAAACAAAAAAAGTTAAAAGTCTCAAGCCAGACATGGTAGTGCTTGGATTTAATCCCAGCACTCAGAGGGCAGAGAAAGTTGGGTCTCTGTGAGTTTGAAACCAGGCCAGCCTGGCCTACATAGCAAGCTCCAGCCAGCCAGAGCTACACAAAAATACCTTGTCTCAGGACAAGTGAATCCCAGTGTTTGGGAGGCAGAGGCAGGTGGATCTTTGTAAGTTCAAGACTCGCCTGATGTACACAGTGAGTTCCAGGACAGCCAGCTAGAGGGAGCCTGTCTCAAAACACTAAAAAAAGAAAGACCCTGTTTTGAAATAACAAAAAGTCCAAACTCTTTTCATTCCAGTAGGGAAAACGCCAAGTGCTGCGGCTGTCGGTGAGGCACCTGGGGCTTGTGAGACAATCAGCTGAGCTCCAGGGGGCTTGATAACTCCGCCACCTGCAGCAACACAGCCTCTCTCTTAGGCTGCTCTGCTCCGGAGCTCAGCCCACTGGCACACTTTACACAGTCCTGGCCATTTCCAGTACCCTGAGGTCTTCACCTTCAGAGCCTCTCTGCCTCAGCTGCTCTTCATCGCCCCCAAATCTTGTATCTTTCATGTTTCTGAACCAGTACCAAGCAGAAAACATCACCAAGCTCTGACGGCAGGTCGTGTGTCTGCCCCCCATAACTACAGCAGTAAGCTGACCTTAGGGAAACACTTTCCATTACATTTGCTTTCCAGGGGCAGGGAACCCCCTTAACTTGGGCCCTTTCTTTTTTTCTTTTTAGATTTATTGATTGGTCGATTGATTGACTTACTTATACAGTGTTCTACCTGCATGTACACCTGTGCGCCAGAAGAGGGCACCAGATCTCATTGCAGATGGGTGTGAGCCACCCACCATGTGGTTGCTGGGAATTGAACTCAGGACCTTTGGAAGAACAGCCAGTGCTCGTAGCCTCTGAGCCATCTCTCCAGCACCTGGGCCCTTTTATTTATTTATTTATTTATTTATTTATTTATTTATTTATTTATTTATTTATTTTTGTTTTTTTGAGACAGGGTTTCCATGTGTAGCCTTTGCTGTCCTGGACTAGTGTTGTAGACCAGTCTGGCAGAAGTCTGCCTGCATTTGCCTCCCGAGTGCTGGGAGTTTAGGTGGGTCTGACTCCATTTGGGACCTTTAAAAAGATTTTTTTGGCTGTGCATGGTGGAGCCATCTCTCCAGCCCCTGGTGGCATACACTTTTAACCCCAGCACTGGAAGGCAGAGGCAGGCAGATCTCTGTGAGTTCAAGGCCAGCCTGGTCTACAAAGAGACTTCCAAAACGATATGGGCTGGAGAGATGGCTCAGTGGTTAGGAGCACCATCTGCTCTTTCAAAGGACCCTGGTTCAATTCCCAGCATCCACATGGCAGCTCACAACTGTCTGTAACTCCAAGATCTGACACCCTCACACCAATGCACATAAATTAAAATTAAATAAAATATTAAAAAAAAAAGAAAAACAAAACGATCTGTGTGTGTATGTGTGACGTGTGCAGGTGTGTGCGTATGCCACATGTGTGCAGGTGCCTCGGAGGTCAGAAGAGGGCCCTGGATTCCTGGAGTTGGGGTTACATGTGGTTGGGGGTAGGGGGCCCACACTGGGTGAAGCTGACAGAGATTGGTATACCAGGTCTGCGTCATTGCCCAGGTGGCTGTGGCTGGAGGCAGTCTGTTCATAGCTATGCTCTCCCCAAAGCACTCAACAGCTTTCCCAGCCCAAAGAACCTGAGACTCTGGCCTAGAGAGACATTTGAATACCATAAGCAGAGCTTAAAGAGCCACTCAGGCAGGAACAGCAGAGGGCAGCCACCTCGCCACAGAAGTGCTGGGCTTACAGATGCTTGCTACCTCCGCGAGCTTTTCTATGGGGATCAAGGGATCAATCCAAGTCATCAAGTATACTTGGGGAGAACTAAGCCAAGCCATCTTGCTTGCTCCCGCATTAACTTCAGTATGCAGGTTGATGTGGGGAACCTCCTTGTTTTTTATTTCTTTTTCTCTTCCAAGACAGTTTCTCTGTGCAGCCTTGGCTGTCTTGGAACTCACCCTGTAGACCAAGCTGGCCTCAAATTCAAACTCACAGAGATCCACCTCCGTCTAGCCCCCGAGTGCGGGGGGTGGTGGCGCACGCCTGTAATCCCAGCACTCGGGAGGCAGAGGCAGGCAGATCTCTGTGAGTTCAAGGACAGCCTAATCTACAAAGTGAGTCAAGAACAACCAAGGCTACACAGAGAAACCCTGTCTCAAAAAACCAGAAATCAAACAAAACAAGGAAACAAAACTATAGTAATCCAAACAACATGGTGCCAGCACAAAGCCAGATATGGAAACCAATGGAACAAAATTCGAGACCCAAACACAAGCACACATAACTTCAGTGATTTAAATTATTATATATATTTGGGGGGGGGGTCTTTCGAGACAGAGTATCTCTGTGTAACAGCTATGGCTGTCCTGGAGCTTTGCCCTATAGACCAGGCTGACCTAGAACCCAGAGATCCGCCTGTTTTTGCCTCCCAAGTGCTGGGATTAAAGGCCTGCACCACCACCACCCAGCATGCAACTTAATATTTAACAAAGACTCCAAAACATATGCTGGGGAAAAAGAAAGCATCTTCAAGCCGGGCGTGGTGGTGCACGCCTTTAATCCCAGCACTCGGGAGGCAGAGGCAGGCGGATCGCTGTGAGTTCAAGGCCAGCCTGGTCTACAAAGTGAGTCCAGGACAGCCAAGGCTACACAGAGAAACCCTGTCTCAAAAAAACCAAAAAAAAAAAAAAAAAAAAAAAAAAAGAAAAGAAAGAAAGCATCTTCAACAAGTGGTGCTGGGGAAAACCGGATGTCCACATGCAGAAAAAGGAAATTAGAAACTCCCATCTCAATGCTTGTGGGGTGGGTAACCTCATCTGATCACAGGCGCCCTCTAGTGGTAGGTGGCGCATAGTGTTTATAGTGCAAATGCAAGAAACTGTTGTCTCCAAGTGCATCAAAGACCTAAACGTGAAGCCAGAAGCACTGAACCTGCTGGGAGAAAACATAGGCAGCACCCTGCGTGAACTAGGTGTGGGAAAGGTCTTTCCGACTAGGACTACATTTGCACGGGAATTACGATCAGCACTTGGCAAGTGGAACTCAAAAAAACTGAAAAGCTTCGTTTCGCCCAGCTAAACAATTAGTGAAGAGGGAGCCCACGGAACTGTAGAGGGGCTTTGCCAGGTACATCTGACAGAGGATTAAAATACAGGATATATAAACCTCAAAAAGCAGAGAGTAGTAGTAATAAATGGCTGGGCGCCACGGTGGCGCACACCTGTAATCCCAGCACTATGGAGGCAGAGGCAGGTGGATCCCTGTGAGTTCAAGATCAGCCTGGTCTACAAAGTGAGTACAGGACAGCCAAGGCTACAGAGAAACCCTGTCTCGGAAAAAAAAAAAAAAAAAAAAAAAACCAACCCCCCCCCCCAAAAAAAAAGGAAAGAAAAGAAAAAAAAGAGAAAGAAAATAAATAAACTCTTTTGGAAAAAAAACTAGCCCTAGGACCTGAATAGAGTTCTCGAAGGAAAAAAAGAAAGAAAGAAAGGAAGGAAGAGCGAGCTAAGAAATATATAGGCATCGCCGGGTGGTGGCTGGCTGCACACGCCTTTAGTCCCAGCACAAGGACCTTTGTGCTCCCAGCAGAACAGTGCCCCACGGTGTGTGTGCACCACATTTTATCACCCGCTCATCAGTTGAAGGGCATTTAGTTTGTTTCCATTTCCCAACTATTGTGAATAGAGCAGCCATGAGCTGAGCAATTATCTGTGGAGTAGAGTGTGGAGTCTCTTGGGCAGATGCCAAGGACTGGAATAGCTGGGTCATAGGGCAGATTTATTCTTGTTGGTTTTTTTTTTTTTTTTTTTTTTTTTTTTTTTTTTTTTTTGGTTTTTTCGAGACAGGGTTTCTCTGTGTAGCCTTGGCTGTCCTGGACTCACTTTGTAGACCAGGCTGGCCTTGAACTCACAGCGATCCACCTGCCTCTGCCTCCCGAGTGCTGGGATTAAAGGCATGAGCCACTATGTCCAGCTCCAGAATTGTCTTATCAATGGAAAAGACATAAACTCTGTTTTTCTGCTTTCAGGCTGGGAATAGAGGTGACTAGTAGCCTGGTGATCTGAGTTATCTGTTGGGCCAGGCCGTATCAAGCTCCTACAAAACTGACCAGAGGTAGCTAGTAATCTAAACACAATAGTAGAGTGAGACCAGACCAGACCAGGCCTCGAAGCTAGTACAGGTAGCCAGTCTCTGAGTGTTGACATAATTATGCCGCCTTGAGCACTGGGGATTGTATCACACCAGAAAACGTTTTCCCAAACAGTACGATGTTTAAGTGTGCTGGCAATAAGTCCTCTGGCATCAGGCTCCTTAGAAGTTTGATCCAGGGGCTGGAGAGGTGGCTCAGAGGTTAAGAGCACTGACTGCTCTTCCAGAGGTCCTGATTCAATTCCCAGCAACCATATGGTGGCTCACAGCCATCTGTAATGTGATCTGATGCCCCTTTCTGTCCTGCAGGTGTATGTGCAGGCAGAACACTGTATATATGACAATAAATAAATAAATATTTTTTAAAAAAAGATTTATTTGTTTGTTTTATGCATATGAGTGGTCTGTTTTCATGGACACCAGAAGAGGGCATCAGATCCCATTACAGACGGTTGTGAGCCACCATGTGGTTGCTGGAAATTGAACTCAGGACCTCTGGAAGAGCAGGCAGTGCTATTCAATTTGATGAAGTCAAACTGGACCACATTTTCCTTCTTACCTCCTCATGGATAATTCATTGCTGGCTGGGATGCCT